>NC_135500.1:92059889-92082389 GCF_052857255.1 Amblyomma americanum | reverse complement strand
CGTGCAACGAGGGTACGTCTCAGCAGTGTGCTAAGTGGGCAGTGGGCTCGGCGCTCTTAGAAATGTTATTTCTTATCACAAGACGTAGCTATGCTAGTGATTGGACGCTGTTTTCGGGAGTACAATGCAGATACTTGTGTCACTGCTTCGCCGGTGGAAGAAGTGCTCTTTGTCTTGAGAATCGCTTCGAGGTGGCATGTACAGGTTCCAAACGACATGAAGTCTAAGCCTCTTTTTCAGTTTTGGAGCAAGAACCCGTACTGTCAGAGGAATAATGGCGAAAAGTCTGTGACGCCGGCAAGTATACACCCTCAGCAAGTGCCGTGAAGGACGCACGCTGAGGCATGTAGCTTCTTCTTATAGCACATGCGTGATTGATTTTTTCGCACAGAGAAGTTGCAGCTAACAAAAGGGAAAGTGAATATTGAGTTGCTTCACCTGTTTAGGTCAGCACTTGAGTTGATGTATATTCTACTTCGTAGCAGAAATCCATAAAAATTCCGCATTGCGTGTCAAAGGAGACTGCGCATGTAAGACAACTTAAGCTTATGATCCACAAGTTCAGACGCTAAACATGCAAGGCCCCGAATTCATTTCTCATTGATTTTTGGTGCCGCTTGCACATGTAAAGAGTTTACGTGATTGTTTCCGAAGACAGGGGCAGAATCTAAATTTTTGGTGATGAACGGTCTTGAGTAAGCTATCTACTGCGCATAAGTTTATAGTATATGTTAAAACGTAGACATTTCATTGCAAAGATTACTGAAATGTATCGGCCTCGGTAAAACCTTTTCTTTAAATTACCTTGCTAAGGAATGGCGTTTTTTTTCTCTTTCATTTTGAGAAAATAGGCATATGGACGCACGTTCTTGCCAATACCGTGATTAACGTGACGTACTGAGAAAACTATCACCAGTCGCATCGAAAATACGAAGAGGCTTAGGAAGAGTTCATAATTACTTATCTGACAGGCCGAGTTCTTTTACGAAGTAATATTCCGTTCTGGAGTAGCTGTTGGGGCTAACTGAAGTGTTTCGGTGGCGGATACATTCCAGTGAACACATTGCAATGTGAATTTCATTATGATGAAAGAATATAAATCTAGCTTTCCACCAGCACACGAATGGCAAAGAAACTCGGCGCATTAGCAAACACATAGCCTTTGTCCTTTCTTGTACGAGTAACGGGCAACAATATATACGAAAGCGCTTCAGTCTACGGTAATACAGAAGTAAGAGGACAGGAAGAGAGAACTGCAACTTACTGATGTCTTCCAGTGCACCGATGTTGACTCCATTGTCAAGTACCCACGACGTCACAGTGACGTAATCTCTGACAGCGGGAGGCACATGGCAGCGGAGGACTGCGGAGTTTCCACGCACCACATACACATCGTAGACGCTGGCCACAAACTTCTCCAGCACCACTGTTCGTACAGGAGGGCAGAGAGCATGTGAAGGAAAAAAAAAAGAAAAGGAGAGAACCCCTTAAAACACACACTGCAAAGAAGCTTTGCTGACTATCCGTAAAACACTACCACAAAACGAAGGTAAAGGAAACCCTCTTTGGCTGTCGACTGACACAGATAATTCGAGTTCAGAGAAAATTAGTTTTGTGGAGATCGCACTTCCGCATTGGACGTTTCTTTTTTCTAATAAGAAGCCGAAACACTGTCTTCGCTACTTTAAACTTCGTTTAATTTAGTACGTGTTGCAGGTATTCTTAGCTGAGGACGAAACACGTCTTATGAGGCAGAGTTCTGCAAGCTATTTCTTTCTATTGTGAGGTGATGTTTTGGTTTTTCTCGCCTCTTCTTTCGGGAATTTGAAAACTGCTTTCATGAACTTGGACGCCGATGGTTGGGTACGCCAGGCGCAACCTTGCGCTTACTAACCGGAGGCAGCCTCTTGCAAAGGCGAACAGGAGCACCACTTTTACACAAGTAGGCATCTTTCTAAAGCAAGCACTGGTCGCAGCCTTTTCCTCTTCGAAGAACAGCGGAATTTTTTTTACCTGATTAGCATTGCCGTAAATAACCATAAAAACCAATCTGTGAGCCCTTTCAGCACAGGACTCAATCTGTACGTTTAGCTCGGGCGCGTACAAGGATCTGCGCATAGAACCTGTTCCAATTAAGTGTTCGCCGAGGACAAAGAAAAATGCGATAATGTTTACAATTATTTTCTTCCGAAAATCTCTTCGCGTATAGTTCATGTGTCAAAGTAAAGACACGCACGGCATACATCATCATTTAGCGCAATGCGAGATTAGCAATAAGGGAGTAATTACTCATTGGCGTCCACTCAAGCACAGCCACACGGCTACAGAGGAAAGCTATACAGCCTTCTCAGAGACTTCGCAGTTAAAGAAAAAATTCAAGAACGCTTAAGCTTTGCCTTCACGAGTGCAACGCGACAGCATGTTGCAGCACTGCCAGGGAGTCCACGGAACGCCATCGCACGTTCGGCGCTACGCCTCGCCCGTTAGACAAATCGCTCTGCTACGTACGGTGAAACGAACGCACGGCGCGGCAAACCACGTAGGTGCGCTGCCAGGCGCCTTGCCGAAACGCGCGGGACTCAACTTGCGGTCGTAGTTCGTCGGAACATCGTTCTCGACGAACCCGATGCCACGAACGCCAGCATACCTTCCGCGCCGAACGAACGGGCAGCAAGCCGCAAGCTTCGTGGTGAACGCGCTTTGGATGTGCGCTGATTTGTTCGCCACTCATTGCCTAATTCCTGCGTTCCCACACGGCCCCACTGCGCCCTCACGAGACGAGCGGGAGGCGCTGCTGTCGCGCGCTGTCTGTTGGTGCAGTGGCGTACATTGTGAGGAGGAGGAGAACTATTTTTCGCTCACGGCCAACGGCGCCGACGATACCGCTTTTTCTGCGACACGGGGCCCTTAACGCTGTCGCCTTAAAATTCGTCCTGGTCCGGGGTTCGAACCTGGTACCACCACTACACCGGAGCAGTCGCTCTACCAAATGAGCTAACCGGGACGGCAAGCTTATGGTAGGGCGAGAGCGAATTGTTGAATAACTCGATGTGGGAACAGTGTTGGTCTAATGTTTAGAAGAAGCCCCCAAGGAAGAGTAAATTTGTAATAAGGGAGTAATTAATTACTCCCTTATTACAAATTTACTCCTTCTTGGGGGCTTTCCCTCAATATTTGACCAAAGAGAGATTGGCTTCTACTTAATTGTCCTTGAGGCATGACGGGCGACGTGGGCGAGAAATATTAAGCGAACTCTGTGATTCACAAGGAACAATAACGCGAAAAAGATTTCTGAAAACTGCTTAACGCCGCCTCAAAGCTGCTTATACTTGAAAATTGTGAGGCCTTGCAATAATAATGAAATAAAATAGGGCAGCCGTTTGGGCAGGAAGGAGACTGATTCCTCCTTGTCAGGCGATTCTTCCTATACCCCCCCCCCCCCCTCCTATCTCTCCATTCCAAGTGGCTATTACTGGAGAGACTGTAGCGAGGTGGAAGCTTTAGTTAAGCTGGTCATATTAATATTTTCTTTCTCATATCACTTCATTTTGCTACTGGTGCTGGCTTCTTTTACAGACAAATTAGTTATCATTTCTGCACTTTACTATTGCGCTGTGCGAAGAAAACTTATTAACGCAGTATTCAAATACTGACAGGCACTACCTTTATAGATGGCTCCTATTTTTCTCAGAAATGGCAGCATTTAACTTCAGGAAACCAGAAGCAACAATGCTGGCAATGAACACGAAGGCACGCATGCAGGCATGTACGCATACACGCATCCACGCAAAGAGCTGGGACCAATGCCGAGGCGTGTTAATAAGGGCGATTTTGAAGCGGTGCCGAACTGGCTTTTACGAAGCAAGCATAGATGCCCAATATCAGGCTCTGAAAAAAAAAGAAAAACGCCGCCGGTCCGGTGCCAGCCAGTATTATTCTTAAATATTTCTCCCTGCGTTTTAAAGTTTGAACCATCTGGAAGAAAGTGGTCGATCCGAAAGAGTTGTGCTTCTATATTTTCTCAAAAACCTGGGCGTTGCTGCCAATTTCCTTTCGGTGTGTTCAGAGTTGTATGTTTTCCGATGTGTCATTGGTAACGTCGCAGTGTCACAACGAAGTATATTTTCTTTTTCATTCCTCGTCTTCCGGCGCTTTTAGCGCGAAAGCACCATTTGACGGGGTTTAAACAGTGTGTAAAGCTTGACCTTGAAGATGACCTTGGCAAAAAAAAGCGTCGCAACAAACCACTCAGAAATAAAATAAATATTGCAGCGGCACGGTTCAATGGAACCCACGGCAGCACGAATAGATCAGCTTCGCTGGCCACTGCATGATGGCACGATGCTATCGCCGCAGTCGGCCACGCCTCGTTTTAGACCGCAACACACTTTCGCGCTGTGCATAGCACACGGCCGTCTTCAATAAATTCCGTTGCGGCGAGAACAGATCAGACCTCCGTTACTGCGATCAGAGCTTAACCTCAGTCTAATATCGGTGCAGAATTTGTCAACGACCCCTATAAAAGCAACACATGTTCTAATTAGAATAAACACGTTTTCGCACGTCTACTGCCCCATTTGCCACTTTTTGTACAATGTATCGTACCCAACTCGCCTAGCTGCCCGTTCTTCGCAGCTTTCAAAGGTTGTCGCAAATGATCCCTTTCCGGAGATCACCGTCTGGGCAGCTTAGCGCTTTGGCATTCAAGCGGTTTATATCCACACTCCACTGTCTGTAGTATGCGAGGCCACAATTGGAAGAGAAGCCTAATAATTCAACCAGTGCGTATCAGCTTCCGATATTAGTTTGTCGTCAGCCTTAATTTATTACGCGTTTCGTCTGCAGTACATGGCCGCAGTTTTTGTCACCAAGGTTCTGTGAGCAGACGTCGTCATCTAGGCCAAAACTTGTGTCTCAGTGTAAGATATCGCAGAAGCCTAAGGTGAAACCCTTTCACGGATGGCGTTCGCAATTTATTGATTAATGAGCACCTCTATTTTGTTCCCTTTTCTGCGCATTATCTTAACGAGAGTTTTGAATCCGGCAGTCTTGATGCTACGGATAGCATCAGAGGGCTCTCGCACAGCTTCCACCCTCACCGTGCGGCCACGTATCTACGTGGCACTGGCAGTAATACAGGACGCATTACACCAGCCGCTATGGACGAGAGTGGCGCTGGTGGGTACTCTCAAGTTTCAGTCACACTGCACATAAATACTTTCGAAAGCAGAAGTTTAGACAGCCGTTCCCATAGCGCAGTTGATTTGACGTGGACGCAAAATTCGGAGGTGACATGTTCGGGTACCACCGGCGGCTTGTGTTCGTTTTTCTTTTGCTTTCTTATCAATTATCCTAAAATTTTAAATATCTGCACTAGTAGTTTCCATGTAATTAACGCAACAAAGTGAAGAAAAATATCATTCCCTAAGCTCCTTGGCTTCGCGGATCGCTGACTTTCGTCATGTATTACAATCAAAGCGAGAGTAAACATTTGTCATGCTCGACACTTGCTGCAACCTCTTAAAGGCGCCATGTGTATCTATTCTTTACGATCCTCCTTGCGTGTAGTACAAATATAGCTGCAGCTTTGACGGTAATGACTTCTAAATTTCATGCATACGACCTGTATGTGTGTGCGTGCGTATGCGTGCGTGTGCGTGCATGTGCATGAGTGTGCGTGCGTGCGCGTGTGGTGGTTTGTGAGATGGTTAACCTGCGTGCGCTGTTTCACAGAGTCTTCATTTACTCGAGACAACGAAAAAATGTCCTGAGGCCCGCCAAGGGCCTACGCGGGCTTCTAATGTGCATCTGCCATTCTGCCAAAAAACCGTCTTTCTTCAGTAATGCCTAACAATTTGCCCACTGTCTCCAGAACAACATAATGCGCTGATGCCCACTATACAGCACAACAAAAAAAAAAGAATCAAGGAAACAGTGAAATGACTTAAAATGCGCAAATCTGACTTTCGACATTCGCTACTGAAACGCTTTGAGAAGTACCAGATGATCGGGAATAATCCATACGCATGAGTAATCAAAATTGAGAAAAAATGAGGTGGTTCGTACAAGGCTAGATATATAAAAGGCGTCAAAGATGAGGACTCAAAGAAGATAGGAGAGAGCAAGAAAATTTCAAGCGGTGCTCGTCTCGCATTGCTGCTCAGCGTGCGTGCAAGATGAATTGCTCGAACAGGCTTCCAACACCCGCGCTTCTGACCGCAGCGAAGCGTTAATAAGGCTGCTACTCTATCCCGTTTCGGTTCTCTCACTCACTCACTCTATCCGCCTGTCGGGCTTGTTCCTCAGCGCTAGTTTTATCAGTAGTTCTCCGTTTCAAATTTTGCGGAGCACGAAAGAGACAGGAAAATACTCGGTGCCTTAGACAATTTTTCATGCCGCTCCGATCCTGAAATTGTTCGACTGGCTATAACTCATACCAGATGGTTTGATTCGTTTGGCGCCGAGCGGTGGAAGACACGAGCGAAAAAGCGTCAAGGAAGAATTGGACGAGTAGCAGTCAGGGTGTTCGTTTACTTGAAGATAGAGCGGTTTTTTTTGCAAGCCTGTACTTGGATTACCTGCCATATATGGCTTTTTTAAAGCCATAAAGGATATCTATTTACGGTTTCCTGTAGAATAAAATACATTCAGTTAAAAATATAACGATCTTATACGCCCTAATAAAAGCAATAATGAAGACAATGAATTGTTTCTGCCTCTCATGCGAAGATAATGAGTAAGTCAAAAGTGCATGGTGGAAAATTCAAGCGCTGCAAGAACAACGGTACACAATGGGACACAGCGCTGTGCCTCCCCCCCCCCCCCCCCTCTGTGTCGTGTTTTTGCTGCGTTTATATTTTCCACTATGAACGCGTACCAACTCAATGAATTTTCTGCCTAGCCACAACTGTCTAACGAAGTGAGAAAAAACGACGTAATTTCTGCGCTATATGCGTACAAGATTAGAAAAAATTAGACTCGTAATTGTTTCTAAACAGCTCAATAGTGTAATTGTGTTCCTGAGATAAAACTTTTTCTAAAGAAACTTTATTGAATGTTTTATTGAAAGTTTTATTGCAAAGGGTAAAAATTAAAATTTTAGACAAATTTATTAAAAGATACAATTAATGCAATTGATACAGTGAGCTCAAATATCATATATTTCTTGAAAGCCTCGATTTACCGACACCCCACTGAAATGTTCAACATGAGCGGTTCGTATAGAAATCTGGGTATATCACCTAGCTTCCATATGATGTGAAGAAATAAATGAAAATCTATTTCTTTTCTGTACGTAGTCCAAAAGCAGTCCACATAATTTCTATGCGATTTCCAAACAGGGTACATGACGTTATATAGAGTCCGTAAATTTTTACACGTTGTTCCATACATTCCATACTGACTCCATATGCCCCATACAGACTGCATAAGTGTTATTATGGAAACGTATAGAATGCTCGAAATCGTCTTAAGGATACTTTCAGTAGGATAAGGAGAAAAAGAAAAAACTGGCAAGGTCGGATAGGCCAAGTTTAACGTTCCCACTCTGCAAATGAGCTACGAGTGATGCCGTATTATAGGACTCCGGATTATTTTGACTCCTGAGAGTTCTACTACGTGGAGTGACATTAAAGAACACGGCCGTCTATGTGTCTGCAAAAACTCGAAGCCTTAACCGAATGTGTGACTGAAGTTATGGCCATTTGACAAAAACTATAACATCTGCGATCCCCATCAAGACTATCTGAAGGCTAACCTCGAACGAGTTCAAAATCGCGCTGTTAGCTTCATTCAGTGCGCATATTCATACAACACCAGTGTATCGTCTTAGAAAGCTGAAATTACCTTGTCACTTTTTTCTCACCACCGACGCATTGCTAGCGTCTACCTTTTTCACAAATTCTCAAGAGTTCATTGCACGCAGCACCATACATCGTACGTCGCATGCAAAAATCTCAGTGCACTGGTCATCCGCTTGAAGTTGTCTGTCCCCGCTCCCGTAACTACTAATACCTCAGCCTAATTTTTTTTCCGAGCAACATCTGACTGGAACGGCCTCCCCTATGAAGTCCAACCATCACCTACGCATCAAGATTTGCCAAGAAATAACGCAGCTGATGTTATATTGAACCACTTGCTATATCCGTAGAACAAGCTCTTATGTGATACACCTGAATAGGGGTCTTTAAGGAAAATAACCTGAACTGAACTCAACTGGAGTGTGCGCCTCTGTCTGTTGCGCTAAGAATATTATTTTAATGTTACAATTAGTGCGGAAAAGCACGAAAGCATGCCCGACATTACGAAACAAGCTCTAAGAGCATTTAAGATGTCGTTCAGGGTGTATCCAAACGTTAGTTTCAGATGTGGTCGAGCAATAATAAGTGGCCGCAATTAGTATCACGTGTCGATTACTGTATTGTTACACTACCGGGCATTTAGGATTTTGTAAATTGCAGTTGATACTGACAACATGCTGATTTAGATGACAGTGTTTTAAATGAAGTAAAGGAAAATACGCTCTCTAATTTAACAGTAAGATTTTAACGATAATTTAACTGAAGCGTTTTTGGGTAATCGGATTACGCGTCGGCTTGGACGTCGTAGTATACCGCGAAGAAAAGCGCACAAGTTTACTTCGGGACAAGTCAGAGTTGTAATCCTCTAATATTTGCAGGCTTTTGGCATGCGACAGTGGTGGGCCCCGCTTGTGCTGCTGATGTGGAGAGGGAGAGGCCTGGTAATGCTATTCTACCTTCTCCCAGGAGACAGCCGAAGAAGGGTCTGATTCATTATTCTCTCTCGCCCTTCGCTTGTAAACTTTTGCCACTTATATTGAAGAATGGAAGACGAGGGTGCGTCTCCGAAGAGGAAGAAGATTTATCAGCCTGCAAAGGTGGCTACTCCTCAAAATTCACTCTATATGCAGCAAAGCGCGCCTCACAGGACCACTTTTGTTACGAGAACAAGTCTGCATGGAGGCTACAGGAAAAAAAAAACACCACAAGAAATAAGACTAAAGATAGCAAAGCGAGACATATAAAAAAAAGCAACATAAAATCTGTGCCCACGAAGAACTTATACTGGATCCAATAGAAGTAAAATAAAATTCCCAAAAACGTGTTTCGTATGCTTTTGTTCTTAATGTGGTACAGCTAGAAGGGAAAGGTATTTTAGTTGTTAGTGGCTCTTTATTAATATGCAAATATCAATTGCGGAAAAGCCATCCACAGTAGCAAGACTTATGGATGTAGAGTGATACGCCTTGGAGTGCTCACAATAAAGTGTCCAGCACAGAGCGTTCTGTTTAGAGTCCTCTGCGTTGATGACACGTGAAAACTACAATCAGGCAACGAGCAAAAGCTGAAGTGGACACAATTACAAGTGAAGAGTTCAAGTTTGTTGTGCCCTGTATTCTTAATTCTACTAGACACTCCTCATGAGCGCTTTTATTCGCGTTGGTGTTGATGCAAGCACAGAATCTACACGCTCAATTTTCACAAAATTAGATCGTAATGCATCCGCTTTCTGTTAGTTTTCGCACCATCGTCTCTGCTTTCATTTCTTATCTTTCGCTGCTCTACGCCCACTGCCTGATTAATATTCCTTTCCTTTTTATATATATTGTGCATCGAACGTCATTTCTTGCTTACATATTGTAGTAACTACGCTCTGTATCGCATGCATTGTGTTTTGTTAGCCGCTTACTTTTTGCATCTCATGTAAAAAACCCCGACATTGCTGTCTATATGAATATATCCTGTACAATACTTGTTGCTGCATTGAGTTCTCATTGTATAGTTTTTGAATTCTGCTGAACTGTATCCAAAGGGGCCCGGCTTCGTCAAACTGCGCATGTGCAGCTTTTTTCCGTCGCCCCCTTTTTTCATCTCGGAGTGCAAACAAATTTGACTTGACGTTACTTACATACTTTCTTCTCCATTCAGCACTCCAGACAAGTGACTATTTTTGATCATAACAATAAGACGTGGGTATGATATCCTAAATTTTACCTTCAATTGATCTGATTTCTAAACTTGCTTTTATGTAAATATATGTATCCTGTTTGCATAAAACGTCCAATGAAGCCGGAGTACCTGCGATACTGGGCTTTTACTTTAGTATTTCTTCGATATATATATGTAAATATAAAGTCCGTCTATGTTTTTCTTCCTACGAAAATGAAACATCCGACTAACGGCCACAATGCCTTGATTATCAACAAGTGTCAGAGAGCCACACAATCTCATAGAAATCTAGACACTGCCTAGCAGTGTTGAATAGATCGTGGGGTGGGGAACAGTGTCCTAAGTTTGTGTTTAAAGCGAAGGAGAGTTTGATTATAATAATTTCGGTAGGATTATTAGGCCGAAGTTCTATGGTACTTAACCAAATAGCACTTATCCAGCGCAAATTAACGTCACGTCTTAGAATGTTTTCTCTGGCACTTAGCCAACGTACCCTCTCTCGCTTTGCAACTCTACCTAGATGACGTCAATGCAAGTGCCATGCAAAAGTTTACACCTCCAAGCGATTCTGTGGTAGTGCGCATCTGTGTAGTTCATCGTCATAGCCGACGCGGTGGCTCAGGAGCTATGTCGCTCAGCTGTTTACCCGAAGGACGCGAGTTCGCTCCCGGCCGCGGCTGTCACATTTCGGTGGAGTCGAAATTTTAGAGGCTCGTGTACTTTGCGATGTCAGTGTACGTTAAATCTCCAGGTGGTCGAAATTTACTGAGCCCTTCATTACGGCGTCCCGCATGGCCTTAGCCGCTTTGGGATATTAAACGCCCATAAATCAAAAAGTTCATCACCATAAACACAAAAATGACAGCGCTTCTTTGGCCTTAGCTGAGTGTCTGTTGTTTAGTTTATACACGTCGCACTGTCGCCTCCAAGGTTTCCCGTATCATTTCATTCACCTGCACACAGCCTCAAAATTCTTTCGCCCAACCACAAAATCAGAAAAAAATATTGAAATCAGCACCAATCATAAGCAGACGCTCAAAGAAGTTCTGGTTTTTCCACATGATGTGCAACTGCATCAATAATTAGTAAAACATAAATTGTAAATTGAAGGTGTGCCAGCTTACTGCTGTCCGCAGTCAATACCGCTGTCGTCTATTCCAACCATGCAGCAATGCAGAAGAGAGAAGTTGCCTTTTTTGTATTACGTAACCTCGCCCCATGTTTTGTCTGCCCGCCGTGAAAGTAAAAAAAAGACAAAAATAAATGGTTCCTCAAAATAGTGTCAATGATAAAAAAATGCCTAGAAATTTTAATATAGCTTTAAGAATGCATATACTTAGCCAGAGAGGCATTTATTTTTAAATATTATTTGCTGAAAAGCAGGTAGAGATTCGACAGACATGCTGAAGCTTCAGCCACACCATAAAAAACGGATCTGGAAGGCAGGACAGTTTAATTTTTTATAGTATTTTAGGCAACATTAAAAACAGAAGCATGCTTGGTGGGTTAGTCACCACTTGCTGTTTCCTCGTTATAACTACATGCGAGTAAAATCTATATGCAGTTCGGGCACCCTCTCCGAATCTGATTTTTCAAGCACCATCATGACGGATTTATGACATACTTCCTTGCCACTTTCGACATTGCTGGTTCATCTTTTTTTTTTTGCCTTCCAGCATTTTCTCTTCTGTAGAAGCGGATTGAGTGTCCCATTTCTTTTTTTTGTAGTGCGTCGTCCTATTCCATGAACAAATCGATACGTTCAAGTAATGTAGACGACTCTAGCAGTCTAAAAAAAAGTGGTCTACAGCATTCGTTTCCACGCAGATATGGTGCGGACCGCTGGAAGCCAGGCTAGGGCGGCGCGACGCTTTATGTCCCCGCGTACCATTTTTCACTGGCCACCAAAAGCGCGGCAAGCGGAAGAGGAAAGCAAGCCCTCATTATTGTATCCGCCGTAAGCAGTTCCTGTTACAGCGGATGTGCAGAGAATACGCACTGAGCTAAACGGGTGCACAAATACACATCGTAAGGACGCGTCCTTTCATTCTCGGCTCTCAGTTGTAGTTTTGTAAGCGTCGGCGCTGTAGCCGAAGGCATCGGTATGGCACTGAAAGAGAAAGTGTGCTCAATTTTGTAGCACTGAAAGCTCTGAATATGCTAACGTCCGTGAAAGCCCTCGTGTTCGCATAATGCAGCTGGAACGTCATTAGTCTTCATGTGGAGCGTGCAGAGGTTCAGGAAAAAATCCTTCAATTCTGGAAGAATTTCTGAGCCCATGATCGCGTACCGCTGACTTTCTAAAAGCTCGGCGTTTGCTGCTTTGCATAACTGATGGATGACATAACGCTCTGCAGGGCGGAAAGATAGATTGCTGATCATTTCCAATATACAATCTGAGAAAGGACAAATGCCGCAAACGCAGACATAAGACTTTTGAGAGATAGATGTTCTGTACAGATTTAGTACAGTACTCAATGGCGTAAATTATAGAAAAATATTTACCATGCAGTCCATATAGTGGAGCTGCCCTGATTGATTCTCTCAACATTGCTGGAATTAGCGTAGAAACTACTCCTGTCGGGGAGTTTTGCGCGGAAGTCATTGTCGGTATGGCCGTCGAATGAAAATCTTTGCCATTTCGCGGCATATGCAATCTCTCTCATTGGTCATATCTTGTTTCCTTTTTTAATTTGTCGTTCAAAGGTCATTCTCAGCTTAGGTGTTACAGACCATAACGGCTGCGACTTTAATATCATCCTCATGAACATCTGTGGTCTTCGCTTGTCATCCAGTACACCCTGCCCTCGGCACTGCACGCTACATTCTTAATTGTAGCCTACATTGCAGACCGTAGTAAGGCACACTCTCGTGTCAAGGGCACCATGACGCTAAATCTCGAACAAGTCGCCTTCTTCCGTTGTTTTAACATGTCCGCCACGGTGAATCAGGGGTTAAGGCGCCCGTCTGCTGAGCCGGAGTACCGTGGCTCGAACGACGTCGCGGAGGCCAACTTTCAATGGAGACGAAACGCTTAAAGTGTCCGTGTGCTGTGCGATGTCAGCGCAGGTTAAAGATCCACAGGTAGTAGAAATTATTCCCGAGCCTTCCACTACGGCAGCTCTTTCTTCCTTTCTTCTCTCACTCTCACCTACCTCTCTTCCTTTACAGCACAGTTATGGTGTCCATCGATAATTAAGTGAGAGGGTTACCGGGCTTTTTCCTTTCCTAGAAAATCGCTAACATGCTGCGTAATTTTGTACACAGTTAAAAACGACACGCAGAGCACTTACGTTAATGCGCAAGGTGCGCTTATGTAATGCCGCAGCCATTGGCCACACCATTGTCGATCTCTGAACGAATCTCTGTAAATGCATTCCTAGAATTTGTGGCCTCCAAGCAATATTCAACTGTGGATAACTGGCGCCAAAGATAAGACAAATGGTCACACATTCAGAGGGAGACCAGCACAAGGGTACATAGAAGAGGACAACAATTCGCGAGTGCTTGTGTACCGTTGTTCTCTCCTATGTCCCCGCTTGTTTGATGCGCTATGAATGTCAATACTGAGTACCCACTATACCGAGCCGTCGCGCTTCTAGTACACACAGTTTGCTTAAGCCTCAAAGGACGAGAAGTAACTGAAGCGATTGGAATTCACAAGCTGGCCAATATATGTGTCGGCACCCCGTCCTAAAACTGGCAATAAAAGAGATTATCTGTGCAAGCGCGTGCCACGCATGAAGGGGTCGGCGGATGTGAGATCTGCGGTAAATGACGAGGCACGTGAGAGTGCATAACGAAATGTATATATGTTGTGTGAGTGCAATTAACAGTTTAGCTAAATTCTAGCCAGTGTCCTGTCTTTTTATGTACAGTCTGTAGTAGTTTGGTTTATGGGATTTAACGTCAACAAGCGACTCAGGCTATGAAAGACGCCGTAGTGGAGGGCTCTGGAAATTTCGGCCAACTGGGATTCTTTACCGTGCACTGGCATCGCACACTACACGGATCCCAAGCATTTCGCCTTTATGGAAATGCAACCGCCACGGCCTGGATCGAACTCGCGTCCTTTAGGTTCACAGCCGAGACCAACAATCACTCACCCAACACGGCGGCTAGTCTGTAATAAGGTGTGTGTGTGTGTGTGTGTTTGTGTGTGTGTGTGTGTGTGTGTTGTGTGTGTGTGCGTGTGCGTGAGTGCGCGAGCGGAAGACCCGCAAGTTATCTAGAAAAGACGAATTTAAGACCCCCAAAGCTTTCCACGCTAAAAGCACAAGCGCTATTTTACTTTCTGCCTGATTCATGGCGCTGTGCCAAATCACATGTACAGTAAAGACGCTAAGTACGGCACAGAAGTTGAGAACCTGCCGCGGAAACAAGTTTGCATTCTTTCTTAATTTTATTGTAAAAATAGGTCGAAATAACCTTTTATATAAATGAACAACGTCGCATATTGCTTCTTAAGCAGTGACATCTATTCCATATGCTCCAATATATATGTATAACTTTTCACATTGCTCTACATACCGCCGACAAGCGCTGCCATAGATAACGCCAAGGAATGGCCTAGCACTTCGGCATACGGGAATTTATGCATAAGGCATAAAAGCCAGAAAGTTCAATTTTTCAGAAGTTATTTCGAGAACACGGGGCCCCTAGCGTGCAGCTTAAATAGCTGTAGGAAGGTTTTCTGTGCTCTTCGTTTTCCATGCGCTCC
The DNA here is from genome assembly GCF_052857255.1 of Amblyomma americanum. Taxonomy (NCBI): domain Eukaryota; kingdom Metazoa; phylum Arthropoda; class Arachnida; order Ixodida; family Ixodidae; genus Amblyomma; species Amblyomma americanum. The sequence goes on along the minus strand of NC_135500.1, from coordinate 92,067,701 downwards.
CCCTCCGAAACAGGGCTCTGTGGCTGTAAGATCGATTCGATCTTACGAGCGATTGAAGGAACAACCTCACACTGGGACCAATACGAAATTGTGTTGCCGCGGCTCTCATGCGCTGTGTCAAGCCTAACTTTTCTGCTGATACTGATCACGCAGGTTAAAGAAAAAATACATTCGTCATTTGGAACATGAAAAAACGAGAAATCCAATTTTTACGGTGGATACGTTTACAGTTCTAAATCTAAATAAAAAGAACACCATTACTGTATTCTGCTCGACTTCCATTAGCTTTGCTGCTTCTTCGTATCTCCTTCCATCTAATTAAACCTTGGATGAGCTGTACACGTACAATACTCTCATGTTTCAAGTCTAATGTACCGTGTTATGTTAATCGCCTTTAATTTAAAACAAAGTCGACCTAGATGGAGAATTGCTTGGTTCAGGTGTACGCCTGAAGATGAACTCCTATTTCGGATAATGCACGTAGCGGTAGGGTACTGACAACAATGGAGAATGTTTCAGGGCTAATGGGCACCACGTGCGCGATATTAAGTAGGAGTCTGAAAAATGAAACCTAGCAAGCTAGCAAGCAGAACTTTCTTTGCACTGATGCCGAAACAATATTTCAAACAGACACTTTATTCTTTTTTGTTAGGCAAGCTGCATGGTTCAACAAGCACGGCTGCACACGTGCTGTGGAAACACTCGTACGTCGATATTTGAGTTCTCTGGAGTGGATGCCATCACTATTAATTACACGCATACAGCATCTTTGGAGAGCAAACAATTTCGCTGTGAGTACTTTCGAAGCATTTTGTAGATTTTATATTCAACTTATATTCATTTCTGTCTCAACCTATGATTCCTCTTGCGCGACAACGTTGGCAAGCGGCCAGTGTGGCTAGAAACAGGTCTCTGTGACACATTGGCGCTCCATTTTGTAGATAAAAGTTTTCACGATGTTGGCATGCCATTGGCTTGACTCCGAAGACGCATCCTGATGTGAGCTGCTGCTGCTGCTTGTGGATATATGAGCCTAAGTTTGGCCGCAACTTATACACTGGTCGTTCACTGCTTCTTTCGAATAATCCCCAGGAGGTCACTGCGAGGCGTTTCGCGGTGTTTGCCGTGTGCTCGTCTCTCTCCTTTCGGCTCCCCTGTCTGCCGTCCATGAAGCGGCGCTCGAAATTATAAACCTCGCTAGCGATCGGCGCTGTCGCATTTGTTTGAGACTTGAAGAATCGGCGGACGCTCTTTTGCATAAATTAAAATACTAAGTTTATGGCAAGAAGAACAATAAATCAGAATCTGTAGCTTTTGGACGAAGGGAGAACACCGTGTCTGTTGCTCGCGAAACAATTAAGATCTTTTTTTACGAAGGGCACACTGTGCTCCGCAGAGGATCGCAATTAAACATGTTCATAACAATATACATCAGCTGATGTTCCTTAAACGGTGGATTCATAGCAATAATATAATATTATGTATTGACACTTCTACAACAATTTGTCACATTAGTAACTCAGCATAGCTGCCTACATTCAGATGCCAAAAGTTAGGTTGCGTATTTATTAGTTGCTTAAAATTAGGATGATAATGGGAAAAATGGTGTACCAGGTTTTTTAAGGGTAGAATTGGTAGCGCAAAAAAACAAGGGACACAGAAACTGCGCTACCAATTCTACCCTTGAAAATGTACCAATAAGCCCAAGTTTCTACCACTCAGGTTTTTTACTTCCCTTTCCTGTTTTCAGCTTTATTTTCACTTCGTAATTTCTGCCTCGGCGGTGGCTCAGTGGTTGTGGCGCTCTGCTGCTGACCCGAAAGATTGATTGATTGAATGATTGAATGTTTATTGGTTCACGGATTCTCTCCGTGTAGGCGGCAGAAGTAAAGGCAAAATGCCTGACAGAGCCTCTGCGCCCCCACAGTTCAGGGCAGCATGATATATCATTCACACAGATATCTGAAAAACATATCCTCAACACACAACAGACAGCAACGAAAAATTCCATTATTTAGTAAGTGTGCCTTCAAAGCCTTCCTGTGCTTGAAAATGATTTTTAAAAGGCAGACGATACGTAAAGAATAAATATTATGTAACATTAGAATTCACTTGCATTAGAAGTCAAGAAAGAAAAGGAAATCATAGAATTCACTGATCTGAAAATAAATAGCATATGAAGCAAATAGATCAGTACATATAGACATTTCAGAAAAGAACAAGGTTTAGACAGATGTGCAGTGTAAATGCTGAGACAATGGCAAATATATTTTAGAAGCGCTTAGAGAAATAACATACCATAATATAACATATAACATAGATAATAATATAAATAATAACAAAGAAATAGCACAACATAATGCAACATAACTGAGGTTACATGTGTTATTAGGGATGAGATCAAGTTACACAAAGTGAAAATGCAATGTCACTCCCCACTAATAGCTTTTCACAGTCTTTTTTGAATTTGTGAAAGGGTTATGTGTATTGTATGTTAAACTGATCACTGTTTAATATATTAATCTTTGATAATTCAATGCTTGCCTTCCGTAATTAGTTCTTGTGGCGGGCTTTAGATGGTGTGGTCTACGTATTGGGTATGAAGTGCAACTGTCGACAGGTATCGTATGCAGCCTAAATTTATAAATCCACTGGAGTAGTTTGAAATAATAAACCTGATCTGCTTTAAGCATGCTATATTTAACGAAGAGCGGTTTTGTTCGGAGTCCTCGTTTGTCCCCCACATAGTTTTCACACATTCTCAATATTTTCTTTTGTACAATGGTTAGTTCGTTGAAGTTTGAAGCCTTCGTAGTTCCCCATACTAGAATGCCGCAACTGAGTTTTGAATAGAAGAGTGAGTAATATACTTCCTGTTTCAACCAGGTGGGTAGTATATTTTGTATTCTATACATGCAGCCAGTAACTCGAGATAGCTCACGTTTTAATTTGTTAACATGAGTATTCCATGTTAGGTCCTCTGTAAACCATACGCCCAAGAACTTTTGCTTTGTAACTTCTTCCAGTAACGTGTCCTCAAATTTCAGATGAACACAGTAGGGAACTTTTTTATTTGCAGGCTTAAAAATTATATATATGGTTTTTCTCGTGTTTAAACTCAGCCGGTTGCTTTTAAGCCACCTGGAGAGGTGTAAGAGGTAACTGTTAGCTGATGATTCTATGACCTCTTTTGTCGCGCCAGTGAAGAAGATATTAGTGTCGTCAGCATACATTATTATTTCAGGGGCGTTTGGTATTCACGTTATATCATTTATGTATGAGGGTTCGATCCCGGCCGCGGCGGTCGAGTTTAGATGGAGGCAAAATTCTAGAGACCGGTGTGCTATGCGATGTCAGTGCACGTTAAAAACCCCACGTGGTTGAAATTTCTGGATGCTTTCACCACGGCGCTCCTCATAGCCTGAGTCGCTTTGGGACGTTGAACCCCCATACACCATAAAACCATAAAAACTTGGTAATTTCTGCCACTGGATCTTATGAATGGGGAAGTTATATCCTAACCAAAGGTACCACATAATTGTGTCTGACGCGCTTCAAGTTTGAACAATTAAGTAACACGACCAAAAGACAGATAGATAGGACAGACACACACACAGCGGTAACTTGCAACAGTGATTTATTGCGCAATGAAAAAGACCTTTTATTTCATGAAATCACTGTCTGGAAATCAGAGCAGGGCAAGGCAAATTAGTAAGACACATCTAGTAAGATATAACATGTATATATAATATCCGTAGGCGCCGACACCTTAATGCGATGCAAGTTGCAGCGGTAAAGGCTGCCTGTATATCGCATCGTCTTACCTCAAAGAGCAATCAGTGCATCTTTTCCCAGCTGACAAAGGAGGAGAGTTTGCTGTTTTGCGAGCTGAGAGTTTCCTTAAGAAAATATGTAATGCTGTATTTTCCGCTTTAAACTGACTGAAAGTACGTAATTCTATGTCTTCCGCTTTCAACTGCTATCGTAAGGTTATCCTTTCAAAGATTGAAGCTCAAGGAAAGAAACTGTGTAAAAAATTGAACTTCGGATCTGTTTCAAAGTAATTTCTTCTTATAAGAAGAAGCTTCTTGAGGTTGTCTTTCTTTCTCATTGCGAATACCACCATGACTAATTTACCTTTCTGAGCTATCGTGTCTGAAAATGGCTTAGGCAAAGTCTGTGCCTCTTTCTTTGCAAGATAAGCTCGAAATGTTTTCCAATGATGACTTCTTCCTTGTCAGTAACTCAAGCAGAAGCAATATTTAACTAAATTTAAAAAGTATAACAACCGCGACTTCAAAACAGGACGTAAGACGAGGTGGACAGGACCAGCGGTTTCCACATACAACTAGGTTGTTTGTGGGAAACGCATGTTTGATTTTTCTGTTACTATCAAAGGTTTGTAACATTCAATTCCACATGAAGCCCTGCTGTCTTGCGTTGAAGAATGCGTACATCTGTAGCGTTTAAAAGAAAGTCAATTTGGGCTAGATGGCGCATACTGTTTGGGACACAAAATAATAGCGCTAAAAGGAGACAAACACAAGTAAGACCGACGCCGGAGAAGAGCTTTAACGTCCTTTTTTTTTCTGAAAGCAAGGGTACCTAAATGAGAGCGTTTTTTGATTTACTAAAGTTTTACATGACTTCCACCTTCACAAAATGGGATGAAAAACCGCACCTTCAAAAGCAATGTTTATGCATTGGCCTTGTAACGCTCCCATCCTTAGCCATTTGTTCTTAGCTCAACTTGACAGGTCCTTCGCTGAAACACTAAGCAATACTAATGGAATAAACATGTTTATGTAAGTCGATGATATTTTGGTTTCTCTTAGCAGTGATGACGGTTCCTTCACTGATGATGCTTTTAAAGTCGTCACGATTCTCTCTGAACAATTAACCCAGTTGAACTAAACTTCAAACTACCTGAAAGAGGAGAAATGAAACTTTTTGACATTAAATTCATTCATGAACAGGGTCGGACGTGGTTAATGTTCAAGTCACGTGGCGAGAAACTTGCTGCCATTTCATTCGGCTCACTCAAAACTTCTGGAAAGATCTATTGAACAGATTGCATTTCTAATGTCCTCAATAAATGTTACCCGCATCCCATGTTTGAGAGTTCTTTACATGAGTGAGAACGTTTGCAAGAAGCTGGGTTTCGTTCCTATGCATTTGTTCCGGAAAGTGTTTTGAGGAAGCGCTGTGCGCGGATACCAGATATCAATAAAAAGGCGCAGCTTAAGAAAGAAAAAGTCGCCCTCATTCTCTAATTTCAAAGGCTTTCACATAATCTGAAAAAAAAAATGTGGAACGAGAAAGAGCTAGGCGGACCTTTTCGGCACCGGAAAAACTGAGTGCCTTGTGGGCTAAAAAGGCGAGAGAAGTTAGAAAAGTGTCTGGCTGTGCAGAGCAACACGGCATAAAATTTGTTCTCTCTATCAAAAATGGGGTGTCCTAGATACGTCTTTCATCTGGTTTGCAATATGTTGAACAAACAGGTAAATGTTTCAATGAAAACTTCAAGAACATGTTCGTGACGTGAAGATAATGTGCGATAAAGCTTTATCAGCACGCTGTCAAGAGTCACTCTATGCAACTGCCAGAAAAATTTATTGTTTTAATGCTGCACAATACCGGTTGACACGTGAAATCTTTGACGCCGAGCGGGTCGCAATATTGGGGAAAAAAATTTGTAAGCAACCCTTTTGTGGCACTCTTATTAAAGGAATTTGCATATCCGACAGATATGTCTTACTAGTTTGTCTTGTTCTGCGCTCATTGTCAGACGGTTACTCTCTGGCACAAAAATCACCTTTTCTTTGCATAATAAGCCATTGCTGGAAGTTAGCCCAATGTGTGTGCCTCCCATATGTGCGTGTCTAGGAACCGATGCTTATTTCTTCGTATATAGCATCCACTGGCCCAAGTGTGCATCCTTTAGCTTTCAGTTTGTACTACCGAGACATCTTCAATGCAGACAAGTTTGGGTCTTCAAATTTTTTTTGGTCTTGTGCTTTTCCATGCTCGTAAGGTCTGACATTTCTGTGTCGCTGACCAGAACGGAATTCCCATCAATGAGGCGGCCGATCTTCTCGCGTCGCCTTCCTTGAGCGGGCCTCTTGTGGCCTTACTTCCTTCCTTTTCCGTCTGCGCAGGTGCCCTCTTCAAGCAGGCCCACTTGTTGGAGCACGGCAAGTCTCTCTTCTATGAATCTCGTATGATGTCTTCGGACATTTACTTAATGAAAAGTGGAATTCAATTCGATGCTTCTCGCCTCAATTCGAGGTGCCTCTAATCAGTTTTTGATCCGCAGTATCTCCTCTAGATGTATACCTTGACTGTTTTATGACAGTTCTGACAGACTATGACAGTTCTGGGAGCTCTTCTCTCAGCCACGTTTTTTTTTTACTGTAATGAACCAGAAATGTTGCATCGTTTCCTATTTTTCTTTTTGCCTTTCGTCTCAGTCCGCTAACATTTCCTTCATATTCCCACCCAAAGTTCCGGACTCTCTATGTCAGTTTCTAATTTACAGTCATAGGCGCTACTAAGCTTAGCTGGAGCCACACGACTGTTCGCTGCGCTCTTCAGAAGTTCATTTCTTTTCTGAAACGATTGCTCCCTAGCGGCACTCAATACGCATTGGCTTGTTCTTTCTCCTGTGATTGTTTTCTGTCATTGTAACTTAGAACTATTAGTGGAAAAGCTCTCATACGCTCACCAACACCATCCAAGTGTCTTGTAAGCTTTGAGTGTTCTGCCGTTGCCTAGCACCCGGGACGCCACGTTAATGGAAAAATGAAATCGCATCTGTATCCGCGACTGAGAGTCGAACCCGTGGCGGTGTGAACAGACCACTTTCAAAGGCCCCTGGGTGAGAGCACGAGGCTATCGCCGCGTCTTTTTTTATATTGCATAGAATAAGGGCTGATTGTTGTTGTCGCTCCAAAGTAGTTAATGACGCGTGCCCACTGCGAGGATTGGCCAAGACACAGGCGGGACACAGGATGCCCAAAAGCGTTTCTGAGGTAAAAAACAAAACTGGGGATACTGTGATTTAAATTATGAAGAAGCAGAAACTGGGAAATTAGTTACTGAAAAAAGAAGCAGAGCTATACGTGCACTGTTTAAGAGGTTTTGATTACAGATGAATTTTCAACAAGACGGAAATCAGAAACATTTTTGAATGACAGCCATTTTGTGACTAAAAGAAAAATTTGAATGGCGCAGAGCGCATTGCTGTTGCTGCGCCCAAGGGGAGAAGCACCAAGAGGCAGAAAAACGCCGCCAACACAATGTTATAGAGCTGATGTAACGGGTGTTCTAGCGAGCTCATCTGTAAAGATGGGAATTACGACGATCGCCACAGAGATCATAATGGCAGTCACACAGCTGAAATCGCTGGATAGTTAATCCCCGTAAAAATAAATACGCAAAGTTCAATCCGTGCCCTGACGGTCGAATTTCGATGGAGGCGAAATTCTTGAGGCCCGTGTATTGTGCGATGTCAGTGCACGTTAAAGAACCCCAGGTGGTCGAAATTCCTGAGCTCTTCACTACGGCGTCTCTCATAGCCTGAGTCGCTTTGGGACGTTAAACCTCCTAAACCATGAACTATAAAATTAGTTTGTTCTTTAAAACATCTTAGCGTGCTGAAAAATCTCTTTTTACTATACTCTGGTATGCTAAGTGCCCAGATAACGTGAACAGCACAAAATATCTTCATTCTGTATGCAGCTTGCAGGTCCGAAATATGTATTCTTTTTTTTCTACTTTTCTTGCTGCCATGAAAGCGGGCGGCTGTAAGTA
>NC_135500.1:91342389-91347389 GCF_052857255.1 Amblyomma americanum | reverse complement strand
ATAAACCCCCGTGCGTGCAAAGCACGTAACAGGTTGGTGGAGGTGCGGGGTATCGACCACGGAGCATTCCATCTACCGAAGGAGCCGTAGACTCGCAGGCTTCCCACCACTGCCATCGGACATGCCTGGAGACGACAATGCTGAGCAACCCGGGCTATCCACAGCGAACAACTGGCCACATTATCGAGAGCCCCGCACATTTTTTGGAAAACCTGAAGAGGACGTTGACGAGTGGCTGAAACACTACGAGCGGGTGAGCAAATACAATCGATGGAACGCTGCTACTAAACTGGCTAACGTTGTGTTTTTCCTTGCCGCCACTGCCCTTGACTGGTTCGACAATCATGAGGATACACTGAGTTCATGGGCTACCTTTACGACCGAGATAAAGAAAAATTTTGGGGATGAATCGGCAAAGAAGAAGCGTGCGGAACAGACATTGCTTCACCGCGCGCAAGTACCCGGAGAAACTTGCACGGCATACATCGAAGCCATCTTAAAGTTATGCAAGCTAGTTAACTCCAGAATGCTTGAAGAAGACAAAGTCGGCCACCTTCTAAAAGGAATTGCGGAAGATGTTTACAATTTCCTGATTAGCAAAGAGAGCCTGAGCACCACCGCTGACGTTATAGAACATTGCAGAACATTTGAAGCTCTTAAGCTGCGTCGAATCACCCCTAAATTCGGAAGATTGGCCAATGTCACCTCTATAGCCAGTGTTGAAGCCAGTCCTCCAAATTCTATGGCTGATATGATTCGAGAGATTGTGCGCGAGGAATTGTCCAGATCCCGGGATACCTTCTGCCACACACAATATCTGCGGCACAGTTCTGCACCGGAGGAAGATGTTGCCGCCCTGTCGACTCCGTGGGCTCCACCCAACGGCACTTTGCCCATGGACGATCGGAACATTGCCCAACGTTATCGCCACCAGCCGACAGAAAGGAGGCCCACCTACCCAGAAGACGTGGTTCGTCAGCAGCGAGATCCTGGCTTCAGCCAACGTCGCGACTTTGTTCGCCAGGACTCTTATGGCGGTCGCTGGCGCTCTCAACCTTTGTGCTACCGGTGTGGCATTGCAGGGCATATCGCTAGATATTGCCGCCGTCGTTTCCCAACTTCTCAAGACTGCCAACCCCCGGCGAATACTTACGGGCAACTGCACACCGCGCAGCAGAGACTCCCAACGTCCGCTTGGGACCCGTACCGTCCGAGCAATTTGCGGAGTTCATCACCCGCATCTGACCGCAGTGTGACGCCGCCACCTCAGCGCCAACGGCGGTCACCTTCTCCTCGACGTCGTGCATCCCCTCCGCCTCCGGGAAACTAGGAGGCGCGGCCGATGGAGGTGAGGCCGCCGGCGAGTCGATGACGTCCAATCTACCTCTGCCCGTGTTTATGTTGAAGAACAAACTGGAAGTGTTTATTGATGGTGTGAAAACAATGGCTCTTGTGGACACTGGTGCTACCGTATCCGTTATGAGTTTGAGGTTTAAGAATCGTTTAGGTAGGAAAGTGATGTTTAGTGGTGACCGTGCAGCGTTATTCCGTGGTGTCGGTGGTGAACCTTTGGTTCCACTTGGTGTGTGTGCTTCGGATGTTGTTATTGGCGGTCTAACGTTTAGAACAGAATTCGCAGTGCTACCACGGTCAACGCATGATGTGATTCTTGGGATTGATTTTCTGCAAGAGTGTGGTGCAACTTTAGACTGTCGTACGGGAGAAGTTGCTTTGAATTCTTCGTTACTTTCAGCTCTTGTGGATAACTCGACACCGGATTTTGGAGCATTTGTGGTGGAAGAAGATACTATTGTACCAGCTTTCTCTGCAGCATTCGTGCGGGTTTCCTCTATTCACAATCAGTGCGAATCTTTTGAAGCTGTGGTAGAGCCTACGACACTCGCCTGCTCTAAGAAGAGTATCGTCGTGCCTCGTTGCGTCGTTCCCGTGGTGAGAGGCCGTACCGAGCTGTGGACAGTGAACCACTCTGAAGAGCCAGCTGTGTTGCCCCGGGGCCTCAAACTCGCCCGTTTCGAGGAAGGTGTGTCAGGTTTCGTCGCGGCGTTAACCAACTCTGTCAGTGAGCAGCACGTGAAAAGAGATATGGAGACCCAAGTTAAGGCTATGATTAATCAGGCTCTTTCCCCAACCGAGCGTCGCACTCTAGTGGAACTCCTTCTGAAACACGTGTTCGTGTTCGACTTTGCCAAAGACGATTCAACACCACCGCCTACCAGTCGTATTCATCACACGATCAACACCGGCTCCGCACCTCCTATACGCCAGAAGCCCTATCGAGTCTCAGCCACTGAACGTAAGTTAATAGATGACCAAGTTCAAGAGATGCTAAAGCGAGGCATAATTCGAGAATCCTCCAGTCCTTGGGCGGCTCCAGTTATCCTTGTTAAGAAAAAAGATGGCACATGGAGGTTCTGTGTTGACTACCGTCACTTAAATACGGCCACGAAGAAGGACGTCTACCCGCTTCCACGTATAGATGACGCAATTGATTGTCTGCACTCCGCTTCATACTTTTCTTCTATTGATTTGAGATCCGGCTACTGGCAAATCCCCGTGCACGCTGCAGATAGGGAAAAAACGGCATTCATTACACCAGACGGACTTTACGAGTTCAACGTTATGCCTTTCGGATTATGTAATGCACCTGCAACGTTCGAGCGGTTCATGGATACAATCCTGCGTGGCCTCAAGTGGCAAATTTGTTTATGTTATCTGGACGACGTTGTAATTTTTGGCAAAACGTTTAGTGAGCACAACCGCCGTCTGGATATTGTGCTTGATTGCATGGAACGAGCTGGCCTTATCCTCAATTCCAAGAAATGTCATTTTGGGAACCGTGAAACAATTGTTCTTGGTCATTTAGTTGTTAAAGAAGGTGTTCGACCAGATCCAAAGAAAATTGAAGCTGTCAAAAGTTTTACGGTGCCTCAATCAGTGAAAGAGCTGCAGAGTTTTTTAGGGCTCTGCTCGTACTTTCGACGCTTTATAGCTAGGTTTGCGGACATCGCTTACCCACTCACGTGTTTGCTGCATAAAGATGCACCGTTCAATTGGACCAGCGAATGTGACGCAGCTTTCCGGCATCTGAAATTTCTTTTGACCTCGGGCCCCATCCTACGCCACTTCTGCCCATCTGCACCAATTGAAGTGCACACTGATGCAAGTGGTATCGGTATCGGCGCTGTACTTATACAACGCCATGGTCACGATCAGCACGTGGTAGCATATGCCAGCCGTTCGTTGAGTAAGAGCGAAAGAAATTACACGGTTACTGAGCAAGAATGTCTCGCCGTTGTTTTCGCTGTACAGCGCTTCCGCTCCTATCTGTACGGGAATGCTTTCACCGTCGTGACCGACCACCACTCGCTTTGCTGGTTAGTGAGTCTTCGTGACCCTTGTGGCCGGCTTGCTCGATGGGCTTTGCGCCTACAAGAATTTAATTTCACTGTTGTGCATAAAAGCGGCCGTAAACACTCAGATGCCGATTGTCTTTCCCGTTTGCCGCTTCTAACGACTGAGGACGACGCAGACAACTTTGATGAATACTTGTCGTCACTTTCACAAGCCTTCCCCGATCTTCAAGTCTTTCGAACTGAGCAACGCAAGGACCAAACATTAACCTCTTTGTTTGATGCCGCTCAAGATTCTGTAAGGAATACTTTTTGCATTCGCGACGGTTTGCTTTATAAGAAGAATTTCGCTTCTGGAGGAGCACGCATGCTTCTTGTCGTACCCGAAAGCCTACGCATCACAGTTCTTGAAATGATGCACGACGACGCCACGTCTGGGCACTTGGGAGTGACACGCACACTCCACCGCACACAACAACGATTTTACTGGCCTAACATGCGTTCAACCATCCAGCACTATGTAGCCAGCTGTGTGCAATGCCAGCGCTTTAAGCTGCCGACTTCAAGTCCACCGGGCAAATTGCGGCCAATCACACCTCCAACAGCCCCGTTTGAGCAAGTTGGCATTGACCTCCTTGGACCTTTCCCACGATCCTCTAAAGGAAATCGATGGATTCTTGTGTGCGTAGACCACTTAACCCGTTATTGTGAGACAGCCGCGATACCAGTTGCTACTGCGTCTGAAGTATCTAACTTCTTACTTCGATTCGTCATTCTTCGGCACGGCCCTCCTGCAGTTCTCATTAGCGACCGTGGACGTCAATTTACAGCGGACGTTGTTGAAGAACTTCTCCGCCTCAGCAGCTGCAGTTTTCGCCACTCCACGCCATATCATCCCCAAACGAACGGTGTGGTAGAACGCACTAATCGTACGCTCACCACCATGCTTGCCATGTACGTCGCTGCAGATCATAAGGACTGGGATGGCGTACTCCCGTTCATCACTCATGCGTACAACACCGCGCAACATGAGACAACTGGCTACAGCCCCTTTTACCTGCTCTATGCTCGCTCGCCTCGCTGCGGCCTTGACACCATGCTACCATTTTTCATCCACGATGAACCTTCTCTTGCGACCACACTCTGCAGAGCTGAAGAAGCTCGCCAGCTTGCCCGCGTTCGAATTTTATTTTCGCAAGAGCGTTCCAAGAACCGCTACGACGTCCAACACCAAGAAGTTTCTTATGTTCCTGGTGACATTGTGTGGTTGTGGACCCCTCTACGCAAGCGTGGTCTGTGTCAGAAACTGCTATCCCACTACACTGGACCATTTGTTGTGTTGGAGTGCATAAGTGACGTTAATTACGTTATAGCACGACTAACTCCTAGTGGTCGACGGTCACGCCAATCTCAGGTGGTGCATGTAGCCCGCCTCAAGCGATTCCATCCCAGACGGTCTGTTTAACTCGCCCGACGGGCATCGTCTGCGAGGAGGGAAATGTAACGTGCTTCCACAGAACCTCGACGGAAGAAGCAGAAGATGAAGGACTGACCCGCGGAGAAAGAGGAAGAAAAAGAGAGAGCTGAAGGACGCTGCTAGGCTTCCTGCTTCCATCCTGCTTCGACCTG
>NC_135500.1:88989889-89139889 GCF_052857255.1 Amblyomma americanum | reverse complement strand
CGTGCGTGACATACTGCTCGTGAATTACATGAGTCCTACAGTCGCCCATGAATACACCAATCCGAATAGATGTCCGCTCAAATGATGTTGCGATTTATCCCTTTTCCACATCAAAGTTTTGTAGCTCTGCAGAGGTTTATTTGCAATAAAAGGCACCATTTCTACGGTCAAATTGGTGACGTTTGCCATAGTATTAGAAACTTGCTTAATTTTTGAATGTCTAGTTTTTATCTCCTGTGTTTTTTGTTTGTTTTTTGCGATAAACGGTTACTAGTGGCAGACATCCAAACGCTGCTCTAAAAAGGCCTCTGATCAGGTTTCCACATATTTCTAATCAAGGACAGCGAATAGAGCAAGCGGTGACCTTGCTGTGGCCTGGAATAAATACTGCGTCACCAATTATTTTCAAGCGCTCAGAAATGAGCAACTTCGATTCCAGAACATCATATGAATATCTTTTCCAGTGTTTCAATGTTTTGTCAAGTACAGATAAATTACAACATTTCCGAAGCAGTCAGGAAAATTAGAGCCCCTCCTCACTTTAGCTGATATATGTGCTTAATGGCATTTTGTTATCTTACTACTGATAGCAATTGCTCAAAAGTGCCTTACCGCCGTTCAAATCAAGTTGAAATTAGCTGCACTCTTGTTGTTCAGCGCTCCCGTAAAAGAAGTTCCCATTGGCTCTCACATTTTTGAGAATTTCTGAAGGGGAGACATCTCATACAACTCTGGAGACAGTCTCTATATAGCAGCACAGGCACAGAAAGTATCCGACAAACAGCTTTTTACGGCTCTAGAAGCGTCTCCTTGGCTATACATCTTGCAAATTCTTTGTCCAATATACCGGACAAATTTTTAATTGCACTGCCCAAGACGGTATGATTTTTGCCATGCAGCAGAACCGTGCCTGCGGTAAACGGCTCAAAATTTAAGACTAAAGGCCTCCCTTTTCTTCGCCTAGACGTGCTAATCTACTCTCTATGCCCAATGCGCGTTGTCTTTGCGCTTTCACAACACTTCAGAGCGACTGCGTGGCTGTTGTCGTTTGTGCAAGCGGCAAAATGAAAAGCTCACCCTATTCTCAATTGTGGAGTTTTGCAGCATCGGCCTGAAAATGGCGTCGCCAAGGTTACCCACAATAGAAAAAAATAGATTTAACGCTGTTAAATTGAGTGTGACGTGCAACAGCACTTTCTTTCGAAGTACGTTGGCTATTGCCTAAACATTGTGTAACCCTCCGCATCTCTAGTTCAATTTCGTTTAAAGTTTCGCACCACGTGGCCTTATACTAGCCACAGCCTATCCATATCAATTCACTTCAAAAGTCAGAGGAGCCTCTGCAGTGTCATGGTGCTCGAACGCTTACCCGAAAGACGGGGTTCGACCCCACCGAGGCGACCGAGTTTCGTTGGGGGCGAAGTTCTAGAGATCCGTTGGACTGTGCGATGTCAGTGCAATTATCCGGAGCCCTTCACTATGGCGTTCGTCATAGCCTTAGTCACTTTGGGACGTTGAACCCCGTAAACAAACAAACAAATGTCAAACATCAAACTTGGAGGCTTCAGAGACCCATTGGCTTTTTCGAGATCCTAGTGAACTAGTGCACTAAAAGTAGGCACGGTTGTCGCATATGTAACTATGCAGCAGAACAAGTGTATCTTGCCGCAGTTCTATGCCTTCAAGCACCCTGGGAAATTGTTTCCAGCGGACACACCATCTGTGCAGATTTTCAAGACATTTAGTTAGACAGGCCCTGTGGCGTCAGCAAGGTGCTTAGACCGTTTGTTCTGGACCAAGCTTTTGAAATCGGCGTGATTGCGTTCGCAACAGCTGTGTCAGAAGCTAGCATTCTACTGATAGCCCAATGTGCAAGGTACAAGCATGACATCAGTGCGGAGAGTCGTTGTCAGGCAGTGCATCTATCCTTTTCTTTCGAGTTTGCATCCCTACCAGAGTGCGAGTCGCAGGAAGTACTGCGAAGTAATTCTGGAAGAAGTCAAAGGTTAAATTGCAGGCTTGCCTATCAAAGTGCTCAAGGAAGCGTGGTACTAGCAAGGTAGGGCGCCAGCGCATTCTTTTGGACGCGTGCTATCAAGCATCTCAATGCAAGGTTTCCTCTACGATGGATGGAATGTAACTGTTCAGCCTCAGAGCTCCCCAAGGTCTCGAGATTTGACCCGCTTAGACTTCTTCCAGTCGAGGTACATAAAATGAGGGTTTCATTAATGAGCCTGCCAGTGTAGAAGACCTTCAGGCGAGGATCATCACAGTATGCACTGCAGTTCAGCCTGCAGTGATGAGGCGGGAACTTGTTGCTGTCTGTGCGCGAACGATTCCGGTTGCGTGTTGCGACGAAGCGACCGGATTTCGAGAATTTCTTGTCGACGTTCTGTGTGCGCCTAGTACCGCTTACCACTTTGCACCTGAGTCCAGAAACTGTATTCCGGCCACTAGAGCTACACTTAAGTTTCTGTCAAAGTTTGATACGTGGCTTAATTGCTGAGAGGTACTACCAATTCATTGTGTGTGTGTTGAAAATACTTACTTGTAAGGGTTAACTTTTCTTGAAAACATTCAGCGCCAAAGATAGCTGACAGTGAGCCATAATAGGGACTTTCATGTCTCAAAAAGTTTTCGCTTAAAGTTTTTATGCTTTCTTCATATAGGCAAGTTTACTGTAGCAAGCAAATAATAAAATACTTGAGTAATTAAAGGTATCAGTCACAGCATGTTAAATGCGCTCTCAGCAAGTTGGTCGTGAGCCCCTAAAGTGTCACTTTCGCTCCTTCTACTTAGATAATCGGATGAAAGCTCAATTAACGAGAGATTTAGCATTTACTTTTACTCAAGCGGAATAAGTGGCTTGAACAGAAAATAAGATATCAATCCTCCTGCAGCTGTGACCAAACCGCGGTTTGCAATATTTATTATCACAGAAGGTCTGGATGTTTAATGTCTTTATAACCAGCGTGTTGACAAAATACATCTAAGACGCGTAAGCATAGTTCAGCGAGATAGAATGCTTTGCCGATGCAAAAACTCTTCACATCGCGGACTCTGCGGTTGAAAATGAACGGAGTGTTTTTTTCTTGCAATGACAGTGCGCATTGGGTTCCCACGCGACAGGAATCTGCGAAGCAGCGGAGCGACGCGCAACTGGTAGCGATACCGGTGGCCCGCCCGCCTGGGCTTCCTGTGACGTCATAAGTGTGATGCACAGCGCCGGGTGGAATTACCGGCGTCAGAGGCGCTCATTGCCGCTGAGTTACAGTGTAAAGCTGCCTACGAGCATGATTTTTTCTCGCCTCATGATGCGAGCTGTTTGTTAATAATTTTTTTCTTGGCTGTACTGTTTGAAGGAAGGTCTCCAATTCTGCTGTTAAACATAACCCTAATTCCATGATTAGAAAAATTAATTAAGGTATTTTGTCAATGTAACGAATTAAAGCATTCTGCCTATTACCTAGTGCTTGCCGTAGCCGCCAACATAGTCCAAGGGCGAAAATGAATCTAAATTTTGTTTCCTTTTTTTTTAAACCCGGACTTTCAAGAAAAAAAACCGTTATGGGAAGCGCCGTTTAATGCCCCGAAGTGACACACGTACGGGTTGTGAGGGAGGCAATAATGGTGGGCGCCGAATTAATCCAGACCATCTGAGGCTTTTTAACCTTCTCTGATATCGCACAGCCTACGGGCGTTGTTCTATTTCGCCTCCATGAAAATGCCTCAGCCAATGTCGGGATGCAACCCGGCATTTTCGATTCCCCGACCGGTTGATCACTGACAATGCATCGTACTTCACGTCAAATGTTTTTCGCGACACGTGCGCAGCAATGGGAGCACGGTAGCAGAAAACGACGTGGTATCATCCGCAGTCTAATGTGACAGAGCGTCGCAATCGTGATATGAAGCCATTGCTCAGGACATACGCATAGGGACTGGGACGAGCACCTCGACGCCAACACCTTCGCACTGCGAACGAGTGAAAACCGCTCTACGGGCTTCACGGCGGCTTTCCTGATGTTCGGGAAGGAGTTGCAGACGCCAACTGACACTATCCTTGCTGAAAGGAGGGACGCTGCTCCGGCCGAGACAGCAGCTGCCGACTACGCGCGGCGTGTGCGAAAACGCTTAGAAAACGCAGTGAAGGAGGCCAGCCGCAATCGCGCGACGGCCAGAGCGAGCCAGAAGGCGGCCTATGATCAATCGTATCAGGACTCGGTATTCCAAGTGGGAGGTTTGATTCTCAAATGCAACCACGGGCTCAGCAATGAGAGCACAGGATTTGCGGCAGGCCTCGCGCACAAATGAGTCCGCCCATTCATCGTTGCTAAGAAGTTCTCGCCACTTAACTACAAGCTGAGGAATCCGAACTCGGCTCGACTCAGCTGGCCCATCCATGTAGGGGAAATAAAAAAGGACATCCAAAGCGAAGTCGCCGTGGAGAGGGATGCTCCGGCCACGCGAAATTGCGGGAAAAGGGCGCTGACCTTAACACACTCCTACAATACCCGCAGCAAGCAAAAGGGCTGCTAAGGGGACACACTGGGCGAAGGGAGCCCGAGCCGCGCCTAAGGCTAATTAGCGGACGAAGGACGGAGGGAGCCCGGGAGATTGCACCCACCGTCGCAAAAGGGCGGCCGAGGTCGCGAAGAAGTCAATGCACTTCAAAAATCTCAGAAGAGGGCCACCTGGCGGCACACCCAGCCGCCATGATGCCACCAGAGCCAGCGGCCACGTACTGCCCTGATGGCCTGGGACCCTGTGTTCGCAGACGTCGCCTCCTGCTACCACCAGCAGCACCTGGAGGGGGGTGACCGCGACGCCGAGGTGGCGCGGGCCCGGATGGCCCGGGGCCCTGTGTTTCGCGGCGAGGGTGCATCGAGTGGAGATCGCCTCGGAGCCCCGAGCACTGGTCGCACAACCCGGGCCAAGGAACGAGCCTCCTGCCGCAGCGCCCTCCCCAGGAGCATCACCCCCAGAGGACGACGAGATCGTGCCACCGTGATGGATTTCGATCTGCGGGGGGATTTATAAGCTGCAAACAATACAGGTAAATACTTTAATGAGATCATTGCAGTCTACCGTCGGCTGAACTCAATGGCTGTTCGGTCTTAAGGGAGGATGAGTGTGGGAGTTTCGGAATGCCGTACCCTTCCATGGCCGGCTGGGCGCGCCGTGGAGAAGCAGGAAAGCGGACGCTTTCCTTCTTCCCCACGGGCAAGCAGCCAGAAGGTCAGTTCGAGATTGCTGCGCCGCCTACTTTCTAAAAACTGGTCGCAAGCACGCACCGCCAGGCGCCGCCGGAGCGGTCGCTGATTGGCCGAATGTGACAACGGGCAAGTGCGCCGAGATCGGCGGGTACCGGTCGTGGCCAGGGAGAGATTTCAGCGAGCCGCGACAGCGAGAGGACGTAAGGTAAATACCTCCCATCTTCCTCTTTGTTGTCGCCATCTTGCCCCGTCAGCCACACGACCAAGGCAGGCGGCAAGGGTCGCAGATCAAGCTTCAAGCAGCAAGCGATTTTGGTAGAAACCAATAAACGTTTGTCCCCTGGCAAAGCGTCCTATTCCGTGTTGTGTTTATTTCGCATTTCCGCTGCGGCGCTGTGAGAACAGCCGCGCGTGGTGTGCGATGCCGGGAGCTAAAGAGTTCACGGCCTAGACCTCACAGGAGGCTCGACGGCTTAGTAAGAACTCCCACAAATAAAAAGTAAATATGCATTGTAATGTAAAACGCTAGGAGCTAATGTATTGTAAGTGTGTCGATATATATCTCAGTAACCATTGCTTCTTTTGCGATAAAATTTTTAAATGTTTCGCGAAATACCTATGCAAGCTCGTAAACGCATCTTAAAAACTACTGAATACGTAATAGCTTCGTTGCACCACGTTTTTGACATGTGTCAATTTGAGACTACAACTGTGCACAACGGCTTCCAGCGGGGACCTTTGAGTGATGATAGGCAATCTGTCTATATGAAAATCTGCTTGTCTTTTTGCTGGTGCACCTATAATAATAACTTTGCTCAAGTGTTGTCATGAAGACTCCTTGCGGAAATTACAACAAACCTTAAATTAGCTTTTTGATCTTAAATTCCTAATTTTTAAATTAGTTCGACAAACTGTTGGATTTCAGTGCAGAAGTGTCTTATTACTTGCGAATGATATTTCTTGCTACTAATAAGTGTTACTTAATTGCCTACATCCCTATATACGTATATATGCCTCATTAGCAGTGCTCATGCATTGCATTATTATTATTGTGAATGTGTTTTATATTTTTTTTATTTGGGTAATCAAATATATTCCAATCATTTTTGTTGCAGTAATTGTCTTCTGCTGTTCGAGGTATTCCTTTTATTTATTGCATTTGATTACACCATCACCACTACCATAAATGTGTATAAAAGAAGGTTGTGACCATTGTCAGGCTCTCTGGTCATTTTGTCCCAGTGTCCCATCGTTTTGTCGAGAAAGAAAGCTTTCAAGATTTCAATAAAATTGAAAATTTTTGCTGTCTTAGAGCGCGAATGTTCGGATCGAGCCTTTCCATGCTAATGCGGATTTTGGCGAACAGCAACCGGAGCGTAGGCTTAGCTTGTGCAGCATATCTATTTACACAATCTAAAACCGACGGCGACCGGCAGCTTCAGTCCGGGCAGCCGCAACTGCCAGCCGCCTGGCGAGCACGGCGGTAAAGGGCCGCTTGCGCCCCGACCGCCGAGCGCACAAGGAGGAAGGCCTCCCAAACCTCTTTAGTTGGCGTGGGTTGGGGAGGGAAGTGGGGACTGGATTTACATGCCCAATCCACGTGGGATAGAGAGCAACGGCTCTCTACACAGCGGGTACTCTCGGGCTTCACGTTCTGGTCGCAGCAAGGAGCCTTGGCAGGACACCAGAAGGTGTAGGTGTGAAGCTGCCGCAGAACGCGTTCGTCAGCCTTCGACAGCTCATTTCCCGGAGGACGGTAGCGTCGGTGCCGAGCTTTGTAGTCGTCTGTGATTTCTCTGAACTACAAAAGCGGTAGACATAGCTCGTCATGAGGGGATCGGAGGAAGCTCGCCGGCAGCGCTCTTTGTAGCATTGTTCCCTGGGACTTCCTGATCGGCCGCCGCAAACGCGATGCACCTAAGGTGGAGTTCTGCGTCGCCCCCCTAATTGTATAGCAAGTAGTGGGCCAGTGTGCCAACCTCACCGCCCATATCGCTATCAAAAGTGAATCTCTAATCGGTGATGACAGTTCGGCATTAGAGGTCGGAAACCGCGAGGGCAGTTGCTACTTGCTCGGCCCGATTAGCACTCTCGGCGCGGCAAGAGAGCCATTGAGCTTCGTATTGCGATTCACTACTGCCGCCATTTAGTGACCCGAACGGGCCGGACTAGCCACGTCGACGTAGTAGACACCTCGTTCGGCGCCGTGTTTCGAGTCAGCGCCCGCACTGCGCGACGGCCTTGGTGGAGGTCCGGATTCATATTACTTCAGACAGGGTCCACCCACAGCCTGTGCAACCAACCCTCAGGAATACGAAGAATGTAGTCCTCTAGGACAATGGGTGCAGTGATTTTGAGGCGCATCGGGGGGCGCTGCCCCGGCCCTGTCTGCGCCAAACGCGTGTACTGGCTAAAAGTGTGGGTCTTCTGTGGGTATAAAATGGCAAGGTGAGGCGCCCATTCATTACTACTGTTCCTTTTCCCAAGGAGGAATTGCGGGAGGCCCACATCGGAGCATAGAAAGAGTGCGGATAAGTGGACGCCAGACCTTGCATTGTATATCTTTTCACCAATCTCTTCCTGCTGTGAATATCGGCAGCGAGCTGCAAGAATCGACCGCCGCTCATGGTGGCCGTGTGGTGCGCCCTGTACGCACGATACAATGCAGCATGCTTGGTTACTTTTTTCTTAAAGGAGCACTGCGATGAATATGAAGTTGGCTTGTATCGATAGAATACCAACTCCTGATCAAAAAAACGCCACTCTTACGGAAAACAAAGCTCCCGTAAGGAACAAAATAGCAACAACCAAAATACAGGTATCGCCGCTACAGGTCAATATCACAACTACTAGCGTTATGACGTCATAAAACAACAGGACCACGAATCTCTGAGGCTGACAAAGGAAATTTGCGCACTTGAAGATTGAAGAAAGTTTTGTTTTCAAACCAAAGAGCACTTTTATTACACAAAAGACAAAGACCAACCTTAATCTTGGAACCAAAGAAAGCCTTTACTTGTCGGTGCCACAGGCGGCCAGGTAAGTGTATCTGGAGGATCGCGTTTATGCGCTTTGCGTGCCCGCATGGTTTCGTTTGCGACGTGCCTCAATTTACAAGCGCGGAACACCAGAGGAACTCCGAAGTGGAGCTACAAGTGGTAGTTAACCTTTGAAGAAACCTGTTAATGCTGGTCAGATGATCGCCACTGTCGATGAAAATCTATGATGGCGCGATGATCGGTGATTGTACAAGGCAGTTAGCAGTACAAAGAGCACCTTGTGTCAGCGTACGCTAGCCCGGCGAAACGTTTCCGGATGTGCAAGACAGCTTCAAACTACTCAACCGAAATCGTTTGTGATAAACGGGAGACAAAATTCAAGACGAAATACAAGACTTGACGCGCTCATCCAACTCGTTTTTTTCGCGTCTCCATTAAGTAGCTTCGACTGTTGGGCGGAACTGTTTTATTCGTGATTTCGGCCAATTTAATACATTTACAGTACACATTTTAAGGTGCATGCCAGTGGGCGCCAGGGCCAGATGCAGTTGACCCCGTACTTCCGGGAACGTGCAGGGCGCACGGTTTCGTGGGAAACCTCCTCGGTGCCCCATGCTCCACCGTGCAACGGTTCAAGGAATCACAATCCAATGGCCCTAAAGCCTCGGACAAGCTTCGACGCCGGGCGGTGCGCCGACCTTTTTCTCGCCCCTCGCGACTCGCCGCATTGCGGTTACATTATTTAGTTTGCAACAGGTGCTCACGGGGGAAGGAGGAAATGACATGCCGGCGCCTATCCTAACCGTGCTCCCTGGATAAAGCTGCTGCCTCGGAAGCAGTCTGTTGGCCTTCACCGCAGTTTTCACTGTGTCAGTGCAGTGCACGCCACTTCGTGCCTCCGTGTGCGCCGCTCTCACAGCCAGCGTATGCGGATGTACTGCGTCGTCGGTCTCTTTTTGATAAACAGGACAACGCCGTACTAGCAACGCAGATGGAGGTAGCAGCACAACAAATTTTCGGGCAATGCAACGTTGTAGGTTGTCTTAAACGCCGCGCGGAATCACAGCAGGGCAGTAGCTATGTCGGTGGGGTGGTGTACCATAAAATGATGAAAGATGCCGAATGGCTGACCAATTGGTTGCATGCTATGCCTCTACGGAAGGTGAAAGGCAGAGTGTAGCTGTATGCGCACGTGTGTTCGCTGCATTTTTGTCCCAAAGTCGACAAGATAGATCGATCCTTAAGTGCGTGTTTCGGGATTCCATGGAAGCGCCGCAAACTATCCGAAGGCGCGGTTCTATCAATACTTCCAGCAACATATGGACAACAGCCCCCGTAGAAGCACGACGACTGCAGTTCTGTGAGTATCCACTTCTATGCCCGAAAGTAAAATAACGAGCGTCAACCCACCTGCACTCCGATTACTTGACTTAACGGCTAGGTTTCCTCTAGCTGCTATGTAAAGTCAATCCCACTTATAACTGACGATCACGGGCCTCGCGTTCTTTGTATCCGAAGTTCACAGTAAGTGGGATTCCCCAACTACACCGAAAAACGCAAAGTTAGACAGAGGTGGTGTTTATTCTTAGAAGACATCCTCTTTGCTCGTCTGCTTCTGATATGAAAGCGCTTTCTAAGCTCTTCAGTGTGATCAAGTGCTACTCGTCGAAGTTATTTCTGCCCATGAGCTGCTTCAGAGATGCTCCAAAATCAACCGCATTTACATATGAAGGCAAGAGGGCTCAGTGTGTCTGCATAAGTAGGACGAGGAATAGAGACCTTAATGAATACAGGCGAATCTGCATAAGGATACATGCAGAATATTATCCGTGATATCAGAGCAGTGCAGCACATAAAACAAAAGAAAAATTTTTTTGAACATGGTCATAATATTCAAAAGTCCCGAGTCATATTTCTTGACCTCTCTAGCACACTCCTGACGACTTTAATTTTAATAAGAATGGCGACTGAGACCAGGCAGCAACGAGCGATGGCAAACACATGTTTCACTTCCAAGACAGCAAAAGGCAGGCACGGTACAACATTCGTCAAGCCACAGAAACCAGCACTAACATTTGATAAGTAGCTCTGATTTGCATGTTATATTCCTATGTATTTATTTTGTTGTTGTATGTAAAAGCGCATAAGAAGCAACCGTTGCTGGTTCAAAGAATGTTTTATAATAAAGCTACCAGAAAACTTCATTTTCTATTAAATGCACAGTACCACCGATTTTATCAACGCAAAGATGAGCATTTGGTGAAGAATCCCTTTAATTGACATCGGTTGCAAACCAAGACATCTGCGTTCACGACTCGTTCACGAGACTTGTTCCGTCCCACGTGGCAGAACTAGTCAGGCTCTATTTTCCGCTAACTGTAAAAAAAAAGTATGTGAAGTCAATCATTGAGAGACCAATGCCTTTGTCTATTGCAGGCTATGCAAGGGACCTGCAAATGAAGAGCACTGAGCTGTATTTTTGTATCATAGTTTGATAGATGGCACGGAACACACTGAACTGAGAGTTGGACCAGTGTACACAAAAAAATGTGCAGTCCAGGCCGTCCGAGACAGATTTGGTGGAAGCCCACAAAGTGCGCTTTGTAGAGCTATGAAATGGCTGCTCACTGAAATAGCTGTCAGAAAATAATTGGAAAGCATTCAACTCATCTCCAGTATCTCGTGTCAAAAACAGTGCAGCGATATACTCAATGAAATTATGCGCATATCTTGCTACCATAAATCATTCCACGAAAAATGAAGCATTTTAAATACTACCGATTTACCGTTTGCATTTAACAGTACCTCTTGCTGGGTTGGTTGGTGTAACACTGTGTAACAAAAGTAAAAACAGCGCTAATTTTTACACAAACCAAACAGAAAGACCAGACAGGACGGGCACTGACTCCAACTATGTTTATTGAAAGCCACATGCTGCATAAATATATAGCCCGAAGAAGGCGAACGCATGCGCATTTCTTACATGGTAAGAAGAAGAAAAAAAGAAAAAAGAAAGAAGAAAAAACAAGAACAAAAAACACTCACACTCAGAGGAAACCTACTCATTATTGCGTATTTTTTAGCAATCAATGTTTACTTTCTCGTAGTGAGATAGGAGTGGTGCTGACGCACATGCCACCTCTCTCTTTGATAAAAAAGGCTTCTGCCAGTTCCTGAGCTAATCTAACTTTGCTTCTAGCTAGAATTTTAAACTCGCCAAGTCGTGGTTCAGAGCTTTTTCGCTTTTTATCAATGCAGGAGCGGCAATGAGCGGGTAGGTTTTCGGACGAATCTGATTCGTTCCCTAACGACCTTATTTCTGTGTGCTTTGCGTGAACATTAGCGCTGTTTTTACTTTTGTTACACCGTTTGCATTGGTCGTGATTTTTGTTTTTCTCCTTTATCCTTTTTGTCTGTTCTGTGGCAACCTATATTTGTTAGTATTGTAAAGTAATGTAATCAGTGTGTCTTATTAGGAATTCATTAGGAATTAATTACGAAGATGATGAAGTGGCTCTGGATCAGAAGGCCGCCCCTCGCCCCTTCAGCTTTTCCTGATTTACGACATTTTAATGAAACCACTGTTTATTTTTAATGATGTTGATGGAAGCGGACGCTGCTGAACTTCAGTCCGGTCGGTCAGCCGCTGCCGCCTAGAGGAAACGTCTTGGCCTCCCGAATGACGCAAGCAGCTAGGCCAACGTGGTGTACTCGGCCACCAGTGATGACTCTTCGGCTGACGACGGCTTCCTCAGAGTCGTAAGCAAGAAGGCCAAACGGAGACTGCGCAAAGGTGAGGACTCGTCGTCGTCGAGTACGTCCACGATTACTACGGAGCAAGGATCATCAGAACATACTGTCCTATTTGTGCCAAAGACTCCCACCGACATTCTCAACATCAATAGGCAAGCCACGTCCGCATTCCTGGAGGCTCGCGTCCCGGGAGCAATTAAAGATGTGAAGGTGAATCGTTTTAGGAATGTTCTCGCCATTGATGTCATGGACGGGAACGCGCTTGAAAGTTTGAGCAAAATCAGAACACTCAGCAGCATCAGCGTTCGTTCACATGTCCTTCTAAGCAGTGGCCATGTCCTTCTAAGCAGTGAATTTTCAATTTTCCATACGCGCCCCGCCGCGGTGGCTCAGTGGTTAGGGCGCTCGACTACTGATCCGGAGTTCCCGGGTTCGAACCCGACCTCGGCGGCTGCGTTTTTATGGAGGAAAAACGCTATGGCGCCCGTGTGCTGTGCGATGTCAGTGCACGTTAAAGATCCCCAGGTGGTCGAAATTAATCCGGAGCCCTCCACTACGGCACCTATTTCTTCCTTTCTTCTTTCACTCCCTCCCTTATCCCTTCCCATACGGCGCGGTTCAGGTGTCCAGCGATATATTAGACAGATACTGCGCCATTTCCTTTCCCCAAAAAACCAGTTATTATTATTATTATTGAGAGTTTGAGCAACATCAGAACGCTCGGCGGCATCAGCGTTCGTTGCCATATCCTTCTAGGCAGTGGCCCTACGGCAGGCGTCATTTACGACGTCGACGTAGCCATCCGCGACTCTGATCTGCCCATTTTGATTCAACAAGCTACCGACGGTGTAGCCATACTGCAAGCTCAGCGCCTTGGGAGGACAAAGTGCATCAGGCTGACCTTCCAAGGGGACTGCATTCCAACGTACGTGAAGGTTGGGCACTTTCGGCATGCAGTTAGGCCTTTCGTCCCAAAGCCTCTCCAGTGCCGGAAATGCATGAAGATAGGACACGTGAGTAGTGTGTGCAATTTCCCCATCGTGTGCCCACTTTGTACTCAGCCACACGGCCGCGATTCTTGCCGGGCAACAGCCCTTTCGTGTCCCAATTGCCGCGGCCCACATGACGCTGCCTCAAAAGATTGTCCTCGCCTGAAAAGGGAAAGGGCGATACGATACTCAAACAAATGACAAGGAAAAATTCCAAACACGGGGAAGCTGCCGCTAAGGTGCGACGACGTCGTCGCCCTCGTCACAGACCTTCTAAACGTGTAGCGAGCATTAGAAAAGGTAGTCCAAGAATTTCCGCAACTTGCCCTACCCCTCCGCATGCTACTTTAAGGATTGGGGGCAATATGACTGGTGAGGCACCGTCGGCTTTCGCAGAGGGGCCTTGGCCATCCTAGGCTGAGCTACACACACCCGCAGTGACGGAGCATGTATTGAGTACTCAGAGTCCCGAGCCCATTGCTAATTAAGTACAAGTCACAACTCCGGTCCAAGACCGGGACCACCAAGTGACTTGGCCATCGCTCCCAAAGCACCCAGCACCCACCCAGCACCGCGCACCCAGTGTGTTGAGCATACTGCTGGTCGGGTAATAGGTCAGAAACCCGACCAGGTCGCAGATGAGCAAGTGATTGCAATGCTAAAGCCAATCGTGAATGCCATGCGTGTGCAGCTTTCCAGCATGCACATACCAGCTGCACAGAATGCACTGCAGATGCTGGATTTGTTGAACCCAGTGCTGGCACAACGCATCCTCTAGCCTCATCCTTTCGAGAAGAAGTCCGATGCTTACGTTGTCATCAACATTATCAGCCTCAACGGCAAGCAGCCTTCTGGACACTGAAACGTCTGCGCTCCCTTGTGATGGAGGGCCATCGATCTGTTCCACACAGGTCGCAGCAGTCGGCAGCCCTAAAGGAGTGCAGGCTACAGCTGCGGCGGCCTGTGAATTACAATGCTTGTGTCATTGCCTGTCGTGCTTGCTACGAACCGCATTTTTCTACTTCTTATTCTTTTACGTCCTCCTCATCCCTCTCCCCATTGCAGGGTAGCCAACCGGAACATTTTACTGGTTAACCTCCCTGCCTTTCCTCTGCCACTTCTCTCTCTCATATTTTTATTTTCATCCTGTAAGCTTGTCTTGACATGATGTGTTTATTATTGACATTCACTTATCTTTTTTTATGTCCTAGTAGCTCCGTACAAAAAAAAAATGCCAAAACCCAACCTATGTCCTTCTTTTGCTGAGGTTACAAGCACCGCTCTGGTTTTGTCACCAACTATCAGAGCGAAGACCTTGGAAGCAACTCAAAGAAAGCCTAGTGTACTTTTTCTATAGGTTTTACTCTGTTAGCATTCCTGAGAAGTCATTTTAATGAAAATGAAATTTTAACGATGCGTATTAATCTGTCTTGCTTATTCTGTCAAAACTGAAGTATGAGGCAAGTGAACATTTCCGACCTCGCCACAATACCGCTAACATGACAATGACCTTGTTTAAGCGATTCAAAATCATAACGGTTCATAAGCTATACGAATTTTTCTTAATCATAGGATATACAAAATCAATTACTCAATGTGACAACTTCTCGATAGCATTGTCATCCCTCGAACCGAACTCAACGCCAAACTCATTTCGAAAACACGAACATTGGGCCATTCACTTTTGCCGTATACAGAACATGGTAGACAGATCATGCATCACGCAGTTCCTAAGTTACTAAATCAATTCATCTTTGAACGTTTCTCTCTTCAAAAATCTTGTTCACAAACTCTAAGAAATGATTTTAAAGCGAAAAGTTTCACTGCGCTAGTCAGCACCGCGCTTCGCGCGAGCCGGCGTATGTCGGCGCACGAGTGACGTCACGCACGGCGCAGATGGCCGCCGCCGACTCCGTTGCCTTTTCTCTCTCTCTCGCTCCCTAGTCACACCGAGCCACAGGTATTCCGCCATTGCGCAGCGCCGCGCCTTTCCTCAAAATTCAACTTTCAGTTTTCAGTGCTCTCTTTCTTCTTTCCCTCCCTCCTTTATCCCTTCCTTTACGGCATGGTTCGGGTGTCCACCGAGATATGCGAGACGGTTACTGTGCCATTTCCATTCCTCAAAAACCAAACAAAACAAGGGAGCCGACGGCATTCATAGAATTCATTTGTGTTGACAACTTTGCAAAGGTTGTTCATTTTCACGAAAGGAAAGGCGCACAACCGGCTCCGTGGGTCAGTGGAGACCTAAATGTCGCTTTCATGTCCATGGCGTTGTTGTCAAAAACGTGCTTTGATTGCGTTCCGCACACTGGATTGGCTGGGCGCCCTCCCTGCCACCCTGGGAGGTCGCATGCAGTTAACCGTTGATCTCGAGAGATTGATCACCAAATGAACGTTGCGGCCTAGGTATTGCTGCAGTGCCGCATGTCACCCACAACGCTGTCCGCGCTAATTCATTTATTCCACATCTCTCTCTCACCTCGAATCAAAGCACGAATGAGGCGTCCACATATCCAGGGAGCCAGTTATGCGCCCTACCTTTACTCAAAACCATCGCCGTTTAGAACAATGCCAACGTCAACGCCAATGAACACAGTGAACGGCGATATCTTTCGCTTTCTATATCCTGGATTAGCTGAGCTAATCCACATTAATTTTTTTTGTAACCCGCTGTATTCTCTTCTTTCAAGGTGTGATGTGTATGACGTTTGCATCTCTGTTAACACCTCTGCATTGCGTATTATTGAGCATGTAGCAAGAGTTTATATCGATGGTTCTGAATTTCTTGTATTATATTCTGTTATGCAGTGTGTGAATTTTTACTTTTTTAAAACTTTTGCCCTTGCTGTACGCCATGTAGAAGGGCTCGGGCTCCCTCAAGCGAAAATCTATCGCTTTTTGCCTGAGCCTGCCCACATCATATTCGTTCGCTTTTTGCCTGAGCCTGCCCACATCATATTGATGTAAATAAAACTGACAACTCTCCTACTTTCAGCACGTGGCCGCGGTTGTGGCTTACTTTGAGCCAGTCGGCAGGCCCGAGCACTTTCCTTTTCATTCTTCCTGACAGCAATAGCAGGAGCAGCTGTGCGATGTTAGTGCACGCTTAAGATTCACAGGCAGTTGATATTATCACCGAGTCGTCCACTACGGTATCTATCTTTCTTCTTTCACTCCCTATTCACCCTTCCTCTTACGGCACTATTCGGGTGTCTCCGAGGAGGAGGAGGAGGAAAAACATTTATTCACAGCATAAAAAACTGGGTGGGTTCAGTACAAAAACCCACTGGTCGCCATCATAATCCGGCCCCGCTCAACCAGCGATTTCAGGTCGAGGGGGCTGTGGCTATGAAGGGTTGCCTCGCAGCGCTCATATGTCGGATCGGGATTGCTGTCCAAGTTTGGGTTTTCTTGACATTCCCAAACCGCGTGAAAGAGTGTGCCAACTGCTCCACAGAAGGGGCAGGACGAATCGTAGGTTTCTGTGTACCATTTACTCATTAGGTAAGAATTGGGCAGAGTATTAGTTTGTAGCTGTCTGATTGTAGTAGTGTTGGTGTTTCCTCTGGGTATGATGGCTCCCAGGATCTTGATCTCTTTCTTGATCGGAATGCTCATACCCTGGACCGTAATGGTGACACAGGGAGTGGACGGCAAAAGCCCCGTATTTTGCTTCTTGCCACGGTCGATCAGGAGTAACTCTGATTTCTCAGGAGAGCACGTGAACCCATGCCTCGCCGCATGCTGGCACACGACATTCGCTGCTTCCTGAAGCCGGTCTTGAATTTCCCCTTCATTACCGCTGCAACACCAGATCGTAATGTCGTCGGCGTATATAGCCTCCGAGATGTGAGACGATTATTGCGCCTTGTTTCTTTGCTCAAAAAACAATTTTCGTTTTTTTTTGTGAAGATATACTGCTTCAAGGGCCCTGCAACGCATTTACGTGCTTATAAGTGCACGCACAGGATGAATCAAATTATAATATCGCGCAGGTTAAGCAAAATTATAAGACAGCCGCTTTTCCAGTAAGTTGTTTATAAAACAACTTATTTATGAGTAAAGAGCTCTGCTATCCTCAAGCCACCATTGCAAACACTATAGAATGTCGTAAGAATAGGACCGTGAATAGAGTCATCTACTACCATTAATCCCACGCGAAGAAGGCACATCGGCTGAATATAACAAAATCCCACAGCGGGTCGCTAACGTGCCTGGCCAAATTATATTGCTGGAAATCCCGCTAATGTTCAATTCTTTATGCTAAGCGCCGCCGGCGCAGGACTTTATCAGTTTAACGCAATATAGCAAGATGGGCGTGTTGGGAATACATGTTAAGAATTAAAAGCGTGAAAAAAGAAGAAGAAAGCCTGTCCTGCGCTTTAAGAGAATTAGCTCTTATTACTTAGGCATGTCAAGGACGCGTCTGTGTACCATGAAGGTCAAATTGACCAAAGCAGTAGCCGCTTGACCACAATATGTACCATAGCATTAGTGGGCGCGTAGGGCCTCATTTTATATCTTTAGTTTATATCTGTCATATATTTTCCACATAGCAGCCATCAAATTGGGACCCCCCCCCCCCCTACCGGGACCGCCATTTTATACTGTATAAATTTTAGGGGTCAACCTTTTGACGCAGAATGTTCGAAGCGGTGTCAAATGATTTAGCATGTTTCTTAAGATAAAATTACTGTTTGAGATGAAGCCCTAAGTAATGATCCATGCCATTGTAGAAGCAGAACTAGAGCACGCATTATTATAGGTAGAAGTTGGCTGCTTGTCGCTCGCGCACTCGGACCACTTATGGACCTTATGAGCGGCGTTCGGAAAATTTGGCGCCCAATTCCTTCGGCACCTTTACACCCGACGGGCAGGCATGCATTTTTACAGCGAAAACCTGTTTTAGGGAGATCGTCCACGATGGCACTCATCAGCACTCCCCAAGCAGAGTGGTTGTTGTTGTTGTTGCCTCAAAAGCTATAGCACACACCCACGGTGGGGGATTGGCCAGGGTTTTGTGCAGGTCCACAAAGGAGAACATTCATCCAGGTTTATCTCAAGCGGCAGATAAATATAAATTTACAGCGCAGCAGGGTTGCCACTTCGTCTTATTTGGGGCTCAGGTCGAAGGTCGCGTGGTGCAGTTCCCATGAAAATGCAGACACGGGATCGACAGATCAGCTTCAATTATTGGACGAAATGCGGAGTGCTCGTGAGATTCTGAAGCGCCGACAACGCCAAAATCCACGCATGTGTGAGGCGCAACACGATGCAGAGAGGCTTAGCGGTAAATTCTTAAGTAGTCGCCAGGTGACTAGTAGATGTCACGCAGGACCTCAAGCTTATCAGGGAAGCATATAGTCTAGCTGTCTTCTTAGCCTGCTCCGGACCTTTGACGGAGCCGCCGCCTGCTAATAGTCTGCTAACGTGTGAACAGAGTGCTCTCATAGTCAAAGAGCGAGAAAAACGCCATCGCGGTGAAAGCTTCTTGCTCAATTCTTTGCTTAAACAGAGCTTAGCATTTGTAGAATTTTTAAAAGCACCACACAAATATCGAACGACCGGTTGTGCGGCATCCTATGACCTAATGAAGTTGCTCAATGGGCGAGAATACGTACGAGCCTGCAAAAGAGCACACCGTGTATAACTTGTTTCGTCGCTCCAGTTCATCACACTGCGCTGTACGTTAATTCTTTAGACGTTGGCTTCAAAATGTCACAATATTGGCCGGCTGTGCGCTGATATTCGTAATTCATTAAAGAGCCTACAGTTGTGAACACGACACGATAAAAGTGTAATGAGTGCAGAAAACAGCCATTTGAGAGCAACATAAGCAGCGAATAGCCGGTTGCGCACATTTGAAAAATGAGTTTCTTCCAGCTCAATAAATTACAAGCCTCGCTTCCAGTAACAGCTCGCTGCATCGTACGGTTCTTTTGTGCAGCATTGCTCCCCATGTGAAGCTCCGGTTCAGGGTCTCACTATCAATCAATATGTTGAGCGTAGGGCATCCCTATGGCAGCCATTCAATTTTCACAACTCCTTATCGTACCTTCAATTTCTTTTAATTACTGGTAAAACAAGGCGAAAACAATGCTCCAATTCTGCGGGCTCTTCGATAATTGAGGTCGTTTTTAATTACAAAGCACAGCGCATCTGAATACATGTCGTGGCGAATGCAGAATTCAGATTTAACCCAACCACAAACCTAGTATGACCTTTCCGGGTGTAGTATGTCTGTATAGAAACATTAGAAGCGCTGAGCAATACCTGACATAAAAGAGTTCAGTAAGAAGTTTGTTCAGCCATGCGTGTGTACTATTAGCACTAAGGAACTTTCGCGATCCGATGGAAAGCGATTATCAGTGATATACCGCTGTAAATTTTTTTATCGGTTATGGCTAGAAACTTGCACTTAAAGGAGTTATTCTCAGACGGACATTATTCTCAAAACCACGACGACCTGACTCAGATTGAGTGCAAGTATTGTTTCATTCGCAAATGTGAATTTGACCGTCTTTCTTAAAACGTGTGCATAATATATCTCCCGAATAAAGCATAAATAACGCGTCTATTTACCCTTTGCAGCTAAAATGGCCAGAGGCATCCTCAACTGTGCCTTTAAGGTGTTTTTAGCGCTACAAAAACATTACTTTGATATTATTTGAGCATAAGCAAAGCATTATTAAGTTTTCGGCAAATATCAGAATATTGTCCTACCTTTTTATTTGTTTTTTTTTTGCCATGAGAGTTTTTTTCTACCTTCTCTTCACGTTTGTAAAGCTACCATTGTACACAGCTTAACATTATTGCTGTGTTGCCGTGCGCATGCGCACGCGTGCGTGCATGTCTGTAAAGAGGGCTTTTAAAACCGAGAAATGCCCACTTCATTTTTTAAACAATGGTAAAATGAGATGTCTGACCTTAAAGTGTGACAGAGAGAAGGAGAGTTGTGCTTCCGTGAGCAACACTGCACACTTTAAACAACGTCTCCAAGTATGAAAACAAGCACAACTAAAGCAGCAGTTTCTAGTCATCATAAGCCATGCATGATTTATAAGAGCCATTTGAGCAAGAAAACAAATAATATAAACCTTCATAAGCGTCATTGCCGGAGCCCTGAGCAGAAGGCGCACACATGTTACAGTTGAACAGTGAGAACTTGACGATGAAGCATTAAGGAGCAGCGTTGGCGCTGTTTTCGAGCAGAAGCCAGGGCTGTCAGTGATATTCGGTCTCATGGGTGAGCCATGAGAGTTGGGTCGGTTTACCAAGATATATGTTTTTTCTTGTTAGAGTGGAAAAAATCTCGTGTGTAGGAGGTGAACGAATCATTTTTATTCAAGGCACAGTGTAGAGTTGCTAAATTGCCAAAAACTGAATGATGTTAGGAGCGCATGTAAGGTGGAAAAAGCTTTTTATTCTGTGGCATCTCAAAACTACTTAAAAGTGTATTTCAAGATAGCAGCCGGAGAGATCGGACTGGGTGATCGCTGTCATGTCATAGATAGTGACGACACGGCTTTCTAATATCGCAGTTTCGCTTTCACCCGCCCCTTCACCTCAGGCCTTGAGCAGGATGACATGGTATCTCATCATTACATTTTGTTAATATAACGATTGCTTTCAGCACAGATTGAGTTAGTACCATAATACAGGAGTGCAAGAGCATATTTGTAGCTGTTGTTTCTTGTTGCAGTGGCACATACCAACAGAGGGAGATTGGCCAAGGTGCCTTGTACAGTCAAACAGTTGTGAAACATTCACTCATTTAATGTAGTATTTGCTTCTTTTAAGTAAAGAAGGTTTACTAATGTTCTTCTTCAGCCCGTAGCTTCAGCTTATTTGTTCTGATTTTCCTTCCTTGAATTAAGCCTTCATGCTGCATAAAATATTTGGGACATTTGATTTGCCAAAGTGCGGATTTGCGACTCTTCCACAGCTCTTGAAATGATGTTTTTTTTTTACATATACCTATGTTTCTCAATAGGACGCAAGCAAGGAAAAGTCCCGAAAGCAGTTCAAGCAACCAAGGAAACTTGAAAGAATATTTCGTGACCTTCCAGCGCACAAAGCAAAAAGCGAGGCAAACCAGAAGAAAAAGACAGTGAAAGCCGGAAAAAAGGAATAAGGCGACAAAATCGACCACTGTCACATAAATCATAAAATCACGGAGCGAGGTCTGTGGGAATGAGTACACAAAGATTCCACACAAAAAAAATAGTGAAGTTAAATGATAGAGTGGAAAACAGCAGTCCTTTCACTGCAGCATGAATGATAAACAGTTACGAGTCGGACGCAGGCATACCTCCACTGTTTCGGTGACCGCCAAGAATCATTACGTTCTTGGTTTTTAGTGCTGCGAATTGTCTGTCGGGATTTGACTTGAAGCACCGTAGTAGTGAAAGTTGAGATGTTCCATTGGATCACGAAAAAAATCGTGTTCCAGCAGACAACGTGCCAGTGCACGCTACTATTGTTTCACTAATTGCCACCCTGGACGATTTCATTTCTTTTTTTTTGATGACATGTTCACCCCAGCCTTCTGTAATCCATTGTACCAGATTCTTCAAGAGGTAACACTTGCGGTAGCTGTTCTTTGTGTGTCTCTCACCGAGGGCATCTTTATATAAGGGAAGAATACTAAAGAGAAGCGATTTCTTCTATGGAGGTAAAGTTACAATGGGTCACGTCATTCCGTTTGCTATGCAGAAAGCTCAATACTCAAGCAATATCTGCACACTCTCTTCTTATGGAATTATATACAAAATATTTTACCACAGTTGTTCAGCATCTCCTTTAAAAAGGCCCTGACATAGAAGGGTGCTTTTTTTTCAGCTTAACATTGTGAGTGGTGTAGCCCATAAGAATACAGCTAAGACATGCTAAATATACACCATACAACTCAAGAACAAAGCGGCTTTTCTTCTTCAAAGGACCCCCTACGAATCAAAGCGTCGACCAGTTCTCTCTGACCCCTCTAGTGTGACAATAGAGGGAGAGGCACGACAATGCAGGGAGGAGTTCATCCCCGACAATTGAGGAACCGGGTATCCCCTGTCATCTGGCACACCCTGCATTTTCACTTTAGCAGGATGATGTATATTGGCCAACGCCGATGGTTAGAAAGGGGTTCTTGGACGGCAAAAACCGCTTCGTTCATCGGTTTTATCCGACTTTAGTAGGCTGGGTAACTAATACTGACTACTCAAATTTGGACGCGACAGCGTTCAGGGTTCCGTGTCGCAGAAAAGCCGGTGTCGTCGGCGTCGTTTTCAGTGAGCGAAAAATTCCTCCTCCTCCTCCTCGCTCCTCCTCTTCCTAGGCATGTGCGCCCCTGCCCCAACAGATAGCGCGCGATGGCAGCGCCTCTCGCTAGTCTCCTTCGGGCGCAGTGGGGCCGCAGGAATCACGCGGTGAGCGGCGAACAACGCAGCGTACATCCAAGGCGCGTTCACCACGAAGCTTGCGGCTTCCTGCCCGTTCGCTCGGCGCGGAATCTATGCTGGCGGTCGTCGCATCGGGTTTGTCGAGAACGATGTGCCGCAAACTACGACTGCAACCTGAGTCCCGCGCGTTTCGGCAAGGCGCCTGGCAGCACTTCTACGTGGTTTGCCGCTCCGCGCGTCCGTTTCACCGTAGTCGTAGCAGAGCTATTTGTCTGAAGGGCAAAGCGTCGCCCCGAACTGGCGGTGGCGTTCCGTGGACTCCCTGGCAGTGCTGCAACACGCCCTCGCGTACCACTCTTAAAGGCGAATCTTAAGCGTCCTCCAATTGTTTTTTTTACTCTAACTGTTAGTCTTCTCTATTAAGAGGCGTGTATCCTACCGTAGATGTCCATATAAGGTTTCAGAATTTTTATAACACAGTTACCTCGCTTCTGACGCCCAACAAATTTTGCGTACATCGCGCAGAATATAAGCGCTTTCGAAAGGCTTGCAGACAAAGCAACCGCTCCAGTGCACGTATTTCTTCGAATTAGGCAAAATTTTTGCGGCCACAGCACAGAGGGTAACTATGTTGTTGATATTCTTACATTCGGTGGGCTGCAGGCTTTTCAATGTTGGTCAGCCGTTAATGAGCACAATGTAGACAAAGCAACGCTGCAAACAGTAGATGACTAATCTTATTCTGATGGTTACTTCAGAAGTGCAGTGCAGAGTGTGGTTTTTGTTCTTAACAAATTTGGCCCTGGCGGTGTCAATGACACCGCAACACAAATATTCCGCTCGCGCCTCATAGGCGGAGCGTAAAATGCGCCAGTGAGCTGTTCGACGTCAGTGCACGTTAAAGATCCAAGGAGGTCGAAACTATTCCGGAGACCTCCACTACGGCCCCTCTATCTTGCTTTCTTCTTTCACTCCCTCCTTTATCACTTCCCATACGGCGCGGCTCAGGTGTCCGCCGATATATGTGAGACAGTTACTGCGCCATTTCCTTTCCTCAAAAGCAAATTTTTATTTTCAAGAAAGACCCGACGCGTGGCTCAGCGGTTAGGGCGCTCGATTACAGATGCGGAGCACCCGGATTTGAACCCGGCCGCGGCGGCTGCCTTTCGATGGAGTGCTGTGCGATGTCAGTGCACGTTAAACATCCCCAGGTGGTCGAAATTATTCCGAAGCCCACCACTACGGCACCTCTTTCTTCCTTTCTTCTTTCACTCCCTCTTTTAACCCTTCCCTTAAGGCGCGGTTTAGGTGTCCGCCGGTATGTGAGCCAGATACTGTCCCATTTCCTTTCCCCAAAAATCAGTTTTCAAGAAAGCACTAATAATTTTAATACAACAGTTCCTCCGAGATCCCTTTTTCTATAGGCATTACTGTTCATGCATTTCCATTGAACTGTGCGGTCTGAGGAAGAAGCAGCAGCATGGTAGACATGCGGGGAAGAAAGATGGCACATGCCCACACTGGGGGATCCACCAGATTCTTGGCCGATCCCCCAGTGTGGGTATGTGCCATCTTTTGATAAGAAAACAACAACAACAACAAGTCGAGATATAGCAAATTTGTAGATTTATATCTCACTACCCATTCGTTCTTTTGCCAGTAGATTTTTAATGTTTTATGAAATGCCTATCCAAGCTTATATCCCCGCCGTAAATATTATTGAATACCTTGACGCTGCGCATGAGCACATTCTTAAGATGCGCGATTTTGACAACACCAGGGCTGAACGGTTACCAGCGGTGGCCATAGTGCGATAATAGGTGCTCTTTGTAGAAGAGAATCTGCCAGAATTTTTGCGGATACGCCTTTGCTGGTATGTTTGTGGGACTGCTGACATGAATTTTCATCGCAGCAAATGCACTAAATCTTCAAATAAGCTTTCCGATGAACTGGAAATTAGAATTTTTCGCTATCACACCAGGTGAACGTTCGAATCGAGCCTGGAAATGACAATGCGGATGCCATTGCGGATGTCAAAAGCAACCGCAGCGGAGGAATAGTGATAAAAGATGCAGACCTGACCTTGCGCTTTTATTCCTTTTTTTCTTCAAACGCTTGCCTCCCCCTCTGAGCTCGGCATTGAGGGCTTGAAGCGACCGAGGTATCCACACTGAAAATCGCGCACCACCACTCGTGCAGCACCTGTAGAGCACATTCGACGCTGGGAGTAATGTAGCGTGTTTGGCTCATTTCTTGTGAAAGCATATGGGGTGTGCACATAAATAGCTCCTGCTTTGTTCTCGGCCAAGAATATCAGCGCTGCGTAAGCTTAGGAATGACCGGGAATTTATTGTCACGAGTAGAGAACAGCGTTTTATCAAGATACAGACACCACAGGTCATCTTCCAGTTTATGAGATCTTTTATAGTAAATAGCTGGTTTGAAAACAGGCGCATGCCTGTAAATTTGCTATACCTCGGCTTCTTCAACCCATTCCTACCGTTCTGCTGCTTCTTCTTCCTTAGACCGCAGAGATGAATGGAAATGCGTGAACTGCGATGCCGATACAACAGAATTTAGTAAATATACAGAAATGATAGATTATCTTCGAATTTATAAATTCTTCTATATAAACAGCTGGTTTGCAAACAGGCGAAATCCAGATGCACTGTGTCTTACGCAAGTTTAGAACTTAAATGCGCCGAGTTCCGCGCTGGGCTTTACGGAAGCACTTCATGAAACTCGATACACGAGGGCATTACAGATTTATTGGAAGCCTTCGTCTTGTCCACAGTCGCCTTCCAGGAAGTATACGCAAGTTTGGAACCAGTGTGTTTCTTACGTGACGTGCACAAGCTGAAACACAAGACTATCAGCACGAAGAACGAGGAGGTATGATACAAAACGCAAGGTAAACAGGAGAGACCGGCTTTTTTTTTTGTAGCAGCTGCAAGTTCTATCTATCCATTACAAAGTAAAAAACAACCTCCTTCAGATTTCTCTACATGGCAAAATAAGAATTTCTCCAATCACTTCTTTGTTGTCGATTGCGGTAACCAAAAATGGTTCATTTCTTATTTTACACCCACTGTGCCCTGATGATCCATTTTGACACCATGCCTGTAAATCGATTACACTTCCAACCAGAGCTTTCCTTTTTACTACATAGTTATGGGGCCTTAGGCGATTTAAAAGGACGCAGGAAAAAAGTTGTGTGACCAAATTAAAAAAATCCAAGGCCGAAAGGATTAAAGCACGTGCCATATTCTAAAAAACGTGCATCATGCACTGCAGCCGGTGGCCCGTGCACTCTTTACTTTATTATAATAGCAAGAAGCGAAAATGCGCCGATTTCGGCGCTGATCCCAAATACGTGGGTTATATTGTGGCCGAGGCGGTTGAAATTCGATGCGGGCGAATGATAGGGCCCCGTGTAATGTGCGACGTCACTCTACGTTATAGTACCCCATGTGGTCGAAATAAACCGGACCCTTCCACTCCGACGCCCCTCGTAGTCTGAGTTGCTTTGAGAGGTTAAACTCTACAAGTAAAACAGCAGAATTCGGTGAATATATCGCCACCTGTCACTTATACTATTATTTACCGTGTAGTGCATTAACTGTCACCAGTTCTGCTGCTGGCATGCGCCGAGACTACGCTTCGCCTGAAGACCAAGTTGGCCCGATCTCTTTGTGCTTGCTATGCCTGAATACGTTGCAAGGTCTAGTACAGCGTCTCTGAGGATTCATTATAAACGCACCCCTACTATTGGTGGAGGTGCCCGATTAACGAGCGGCCGCGGGGATAAAACCCCCGACATCCCGAAGCCGAGGCGACCGCTCAAACACAAGGCCAAGGCTGTGGTAGGCGTGCAGAAAACGTTTGATTGAGTGACGTCCGCACAGTAGAGTGGTACGAGGGCTGCAGAAAACGGATGAATGTCGGTATCAGCGGCAACAAGAAGTTTGGCAGAATGGGTAGGTACGTCGCGCAAGAGGTCTTCACACAGCGGATAAAAAGCAATTTCCGCTCGGCCACAGTCAATAACGGCACAATGAGTCGAAAAGAAGTTGCATCCCAGGATGATGTCGTGTGAGCAGTGAGACAAAACAGTAATCTCGACGGTGTGCAAAACATATTGAATGAGAACACAGGCCGTACACGCGGCTGAGGGATGAGTGCGGGGTGAGGAGGCGCTGCGGAGGAGTACAGCAGCGCCCATGCCGACGAGAGCGAGAACTGCGGCGCCTTCCACGTGTGATTACATTAGCGGGACGACACGCAGGACTTGAGTTCAAAACAAGCGCAATTCTTTCCCCCGGAACGGCGACTGTTAGTTTCCCTCAAGGGTGGAGTTGGAACGTCGCAGCATTGAAGAAGGGGAACGGTGACGATGGGAAGGCCATTAGCGAGTGGAGTAAATTTTGAAATCTGCGGACACAAAGGGGGAGCAGGGCGGCCTTCTCGGCGAGGGTGGTTCGGCATCGTACGTGTAGGAGCGCAGATAAGGTCGAGTGGGCGGAAGGCGCTGGCGGCAAAGCCGCGCGACATGGCCGGGCAGACCAGAGGTGCAGTAGATAGGTCGATTGTCCCTAGTACACCGAGGGTTTGTAGGATGTGGGCGGGCTCATGAGAATGGAGCATGAGACAGGGACTGAGATGGCGGTGGAGGACGGAAGGGAGGAACGGCCTGATAGGAATCAAGTGGCGGCTGAAGTCGAGGCCTGGCCACCGCATGGGCATACGTTAGGGGTGCTGTCACAGGTGGGAGCACAGGGCTAGACGGCAGAACATCAGCGACGTGGTTCTCCACGACAAGGCGTAGTATGGTTGGGGCCAAAGACTGGGCGGAGTAAGGAGCACGGCGGGTGGGGTCTTGGTGGTGGTGGTAGTGGTTTTTATTAGAATAACAGTAAAAAGGAAGGAAAAGATTTTTGCTAGCCCCGGCATCTGCCATCGATACAGAAGAGCTGATCTGGGGCAGCGGAAATAAAGGATAGCAGTCAGAATGGAGAAATTACATGACAGGGGCAAGGGGGCGGGAAGAGAGGATAGAGGGAGAAGTAATATATACAAATTATTTACACGATAAGAAATGTGTCCAGGTTGTGCGCGTGATTAGTTCCTTTCAGAGGAATTAAAACACACGCGCACAGCACTGTATTGGCTACAACTGGAGTGGGGCGTCCAGGTATTAATCGTTCAAGGTACAACTCGCGGAGCGTTCGCTCACTTCGTGTAACTACCTGACGGAGAACAGACGGGACGTCAAGCCCGTGTGTTCGAGGAATGCACAGAGGCTCACCAAAGTTCGCTCACGAGTGCGCGCACTGCCCTGCAGCCACAATAGCGTCTTGATGGAGTCTGGTAGTATTCCCTGCGCCCTTTAGGCGGCAAGCATATCGCGACGAGCATCGCCGAACGCGGCACAGTGAAGGAGCAGGCGTTCTAGTGTTTCCACTGCACCGCATCCGTCACACGCATCACTCTTCGAGATTCCGTGACGCTCCCGTCGTTCCCCAGGCCACACGCATCCAGTGCGCGCGCGGAGAATCATTACAAGTTGTAACCGTGTTAGTGTGCGACAGCCAGTGATACTGTCGATGCGCTCACCTCCTGCGATGCGTGGGTCGGGTGCTGCTTTCGGAGACAGTCGTGGATGGCCGCACGCACGTCCTCCAGCGCAAGGAGCCGATCGCTGGCAGGTAGTTCGTGTGCAGCGGTCGCAAGGTCGCCAGCTTCTTCGTTGCCGGCGATACCTAACGGCCGCTCCACTACTACGGGAAATTCTCTCGCGCATCGAGCGCCTCGCGCAGAGAGGATGTGCCGTGCGTGCACAGTGGGTGCCCGGTCACTGCGGCGGGTGTGGTCATGAAAATGTAAATTGAGGGACAGCTGGCGGCTGACCTCTTCTCAAAGGAAGGCTTTTATTTGGTGGAGAAGAGGCGAGTCGTTATGAGTAAGACCACCTAGGGCAGTGTGGAGAAGGCCACTTTGCAGACACTGGAGCGTCGCCTAGAAGCACGCTGCTTGTGGAGCTCGACGTAGCTCTGGCAAAGCTTATTGACCTGACTGACGGCGGTAGAATTTTTCGTGAATAGCATCTGAAATGCGTCCTCAGCAATGCCTTTGAGGATGTGATGAATCTTGCTCGCTTCGGGCATGGCGGGGTTAACACGTTTACGGAGGCCGATGATTTCCTCTATGTAACTAGTGAGGGTCCCTTCGGTGTGTTGAGCACGATCACGTAATCGTTATTCTCCACGGAGCTTGCGCACTGCACGGGGGCCGAATACTTCTGCAAAACTCTCAAAATACGGGCCAAGTGGTTAGGTCGGCCTTATGGTTGCGAAGCAAGAGGTTCGCGACATCCATAAAATACAATATTACATAAATCAGCTTGATGGAGTCATCGCACTTGTTGTAGTTCCTGACTCGCTAGTGCGAAGACCGCTAGTTGTCAAAATTTTGATCGGCTGTGCCTCTGAAGAGGGAAGGGTCACGATGCCGGATGACGCCAGAACAAAAGACTGTGGTGAAAATGGCCCCCGGTGCTGAGGCAGTCCCCTCTGGCATGGTTGACGCACGGGAAAGGGTACGGCTCTGGAGTACCAGGTTGATAGGAGACGAACCCCGCAACTCCACCAATTACAGAGGTGCGTTCATTATGTGTCTTCGGAGACGCTGTGTCAGATTTTGCAGCGTATTCAGGCATAGCCGGCACCAAGAGGGCGGGGCGACTTCGTCTTCAGGCGAAGCCTAGTGCCGGCGCTTGCCGGCAGCGGAATTGGTGACAGTTGTACACTACAGTGCAGGTAAGCAATATTTGTTCTTGCTATGGCTCTAGATGTAGCGACCGCGCCGTGCCGTAACCTTAAGGACGTATAGTGTAAGCCCTGTGCGGTCAATCAACTCGTGGTTCCTTGTGAAGTATTCACACCACTTGGTTCCTCGGAGCAAAAGGCTACAAAGAGTTGCATCTACCGTGGCTTTGGCGCCTTTTTGTTTATTCTTGCACCGCTAATCTTCGAATCTTCCACTAACCACTTATCGCCGCCCCAGTTTGAGTCCCATTCAAGGCTAATAATCAAAAAGCAACAACAAAAATAAAGCGGAATGAGAAAGAGCCTGCCCCTGCGGAGCATTAAGAGGCTTAAACAAATCAAAATATAATGAACAGGGCCCAAGTTGCCAAAAATTTATAATTTGTAGAAAAGGCCACCGCGGCGGCTGCGCTTTTATGGAGGCAAAGCGCTAAGGCGCCCGTGTGCTGTGCGATGTCAGTGCACGTTAGACATCCCCAGGTGGTCGAAATTATTCCGGAGCCCTCCACTATTGCACCTCTCTCTTCCTTTCTTTTTTCACTCCCACCTTTAGCACTTCCCTTAAGGCGCGCTTCAGACGTCCAGCGATATATGAGACAGATACTGCGCCATTTCCTTTCCCTAAAAACCAATTATTAGAGAAGTCCGATTGGAGAATTAAAGTTGGGCTCGGTAACAGGATGTCCTAAGGGCTCAACGAGCACAGAGGGATGATAGTGCCTCGGAGAGCTTCTTTTTTTAATTGATGTAAGTTAAAAAGATTTCATAGAGGTGCCATAAAAATAAATAAATAAATAAATAAATAAATAAATAAATAAATAAAATGAATTGTGCAAAATATACACAATGATTGGTGACGAAAGGTACAGACAAGAGAAAATAGACGGAAAGAGAATTATTGGCGGCGACGGAGTGAAGATGGCGAAGAGTGCAGGTGGGAAGGTCTGGTAGAGGAGTTTGACAGATGAAATCTGTGAAGAATAAGGGAGGCGGAGAGAGAGCAGCGAGGAAGAAAGAAACGACAATTCGCATGTGTAACGTGTTGGTGTGCCTTTTCGGTAACGAGTTAGTTGGTGAAAAAAGTCCAGGCCAGGAAGAAAACTAGTAGATTTATATACATAAATATAGGAAGAGAGCAAAAGGGCGTCATAAGGGATGGGAGGAAAGAAAAAGCGAAGGAAGTCTAGTGTAGGGGTAGGGTATAGTTTGTGTGGAATAACAAAACTAAAGTTTAGTTTGGTTTGGTTTATGGGATGTAACGTCCCAAAGCGACTCAGGCTATGAGAGACACCGTAGTGATGGAAAGGCTCCGGAAATTTCGACCACCTGGGGCTCTTCAACGTGCACTGAAATTGTACATTACACGGGCGTCTAGAGTTTTGCCTCCATCGGAATTCGACCGCCGCGGCCGGGATCGAACCCGCGTCTTTTGGGCCAGCCGTCCAGCGCCGTAACCACTATGCCACCGCGGCGGCTAATAAAATTAAAGTGTAGCGGTGAAGGTGTAGGTGTAAGTGTAAAGAAATAAACGTGAGAGATGAAACGTATTGTGTAGGTGCGTTGGGAGACTGCGACACGTCACCACACGATGGAAGGACACGACAACGTCCACCCATAATTGGGCCAAATGTCTCCCCAGAGGAGGCGGTACGCCGTCGTGTATATGCATGTGGGAGGGTCATCCAACCATGATGGCCACAAGGCAGTGGTATTAGCATCTTTGGTGTGATGTGGTAAGCGATTGACTAAATTTTGTGTAATTGGACATGAGGATGATAAGTAGTGGGAAACATCACCGTCAGGGTGGCCGCAGGGACAGGCCGACGACGATGACAAACCAAAACGATGTATGATGGAAAGCGGCCATGTCCTTTGAGTAGTGTGGTGAGAGGCCTCTGCAGAGGAAACATGTTGGGAATGTTATGTACGGCAGCTATTCATGCAAATATTGCAGTGCCGTCGTTGTTGTCTGTCCACAAGTGTTGCCATTGGATAATTACTGTCATGTGTAAAAGTTTACGAATAAATAATCGTGATAGTGTAGATGATCAGATGCGTGTGGCTCGGCTGGCGCGTGATGAGATGAGGTCTGTTAGTTCAATGCCGAGAACTACTCTGTGAGATCGAACGTGGTACAAGTGAATGGGTCTCATAGACATTAAGGATTGTAAAAGTATTTTTATCATAAAAATGCGGTGGTCTGTTATGGTCTAATTG
The DNA here is from genome assembly GCF_052857255.1 of Amblyomma americanum. Classification (NCBI taxonomy): domain Eukaryota; kingdom Metazoa; phylum Arthropoda; class Arachnida; order Ixodida; family Ixodidae; genus Amblyomma; species Amblyomma americanum. Next base: position 89,108,496 of record NC_135500.1, on the reverse strand, counting down.
TTTAGAGATTTTAAAAGAGACAAGCACCCAGAGTAAAAATGTAGAGTTGTGCCGGGCTATGTTAATTAATAATTGAGAGCCTCGTGGAAGGCGACCAGCTTAGCACCAAACGCAGCTGGACGCCAATTCTACTCGGAAGCGCAATACTGAGATCAAATGATTTTAAATGGTGAAAACTACGTAGGAAGCACCAACCGATGTTGTGGCGCAGGAGCCATTCGTGTATATGTGATATCTGGGGAAATGAGAATTGGATGTGTATGTCCGCTGCTTGTAATTGTGCGGCAGTGAATGCAACGGCATCGGCCGGGTTCTCGATCGTGCCATCGACAGGTACTGCCTCTTCGGAGGCGCGAAACGTTTTTGATCCGAACAAAACATCCAATTTGCGTGTGAAGACCGCAAACTCCACGTTCAACCTGCTAAGATCGAACTGGAGAAGAGGCGCCCTCAAAAGCATTTTAAGCGCCCTGGTGCTCGTTGTGGAATATGCCCAGACCAACGCCAGAAGCGGGCCCGCTCCACGGAAACCAAACGAGTAGGTAAACCTGAGTGAGGACGCTCGTTCCATTACACAGGGGACGCGTATGTGAGAGCTGGCAAGTCTACCTGGGTGTAAAGTGCCCTGAGCCGCTCGGGAGCCAGCGTGGCACGGAGCCTCAAGAAAGTGCCGAGGCGTGCAGAGAGCATCTCGGCACGCTCCTTGAGTAAATCCCGGTGGGCTATAAACAAGAGGGTGCCGTCAAACACCACGCCAAGTACCCTGACAGAGGGTCTGTATTGCAGGCGTGCTCCATCCAGGAGAATGGCAGGAGGTGTGCGCCCCCCCCCCCGCCCCCTAACAGGAGAGATAAGAAGGCACACCGTCTTCTCCCTGGTGATGGAAACCCTCGCCTGCTTCGCCCGCGAGGCTACTCGACCGAGCGCATCCTCCGCAAGAGCCGTCAGCTGCTCTCTGTTGGATCCAGGAACAATGATGACGACGTCGTCTGCGTATGTCTAGAGCGATAGGCCCTCTGGCATCGGCAGCTCGAGCAAGCCACTCACTACTATATTCCAGAGGAGCGGTGACAGCGGAGATCTTTGCGGCCTCCCCAAGGTGCGACGCGCAACCGCGTCGCCCGCGTTAGAGCGGAACACCACCTCGCGGTCCGATAGAAAAGACCGGGGCAGCACGCGAAATTTTCTCGGGCACTGAGCATTAGAGGTTGCTCAGTGCTGGAACTGAGCACTAGAGGGTGCCATACACTGTCGAAAACACATTTGAAATCGATGAAAATTATTACGGCGTCGAGGCCATCCGCACGGAACCCTCTTAATTTAGAGACTAAAGCGTAAAATGCCTGTACGGCACTTCGCTGTATGTAAAGTTGAATTGGTTGGAATGAAGTAAATTTTGTGGGCCATGAAGTGGTAGAGGCGAGCATAGAGAAGATGCTCCAGCACTTTGCCTAACACCGAGTTCATTACGATGGGGGGGGGGGGGGTATGATGTGTGGGCATACTGTGGTCTGCCTGGCTTATGAATGAAAATTTTTCTGCCCTTGCGCCACGGGTAAGTGACCAAAACTCAATGCCACGGAGGATACTGTAGTGAAAAAATGTGGATTCATTCTGCAAAGTTCCGTGATCAGCCTTGGCGTGAGCCTATCCAGACCGGACGCTGTGCCCTGCTTTATGCAAGAGACCGCCCAGTCAATCTCGCCGTAATTAATGGACACGTCATCCGGACCGCCCAGTGCCGGGTCTTGCGCTATTGATCTGATGTGTGTGTGTGGTGCGGAAGGTCAATGGACGTGTCATCTGTCGAAATGTGCGCTGACAAAAAGTGTTGGCTGTGCAAAGTAAAAAAGTGGTGAGAGTGCAGTCAGGGAGCAATATGGATGATAGTTTGAGGGGTGCACGCTACCTACCGACAGCAATATTGAATCGGCCGCCGTATACGCCGATTTTTATACAGTCATATGTCAATGATTGAGTGTCAATGTGTCGGGCCTCGTCAACGTGTAGTCGGAAGGTTCGAAGGATGGTGTAATAAATGTGTCCGTGATGTCCCATTAGATGGTCTGCAGCGTTGGCATCTCTTGCGTAGTGCGCACATCCATGATCGTCCGGTGGTGAGTTCATGTCACCATCAGGACGCAGGAATGTTTATTCTGTTTAGAGTGAGTCTACTGATGAGTGGCGTTTGCGTGATTTGTCTAAAATGTATTGGAATTTTGTAATAGTGTCAATTACGTCCGCCGAGCCCAAATGAACATCGGCCACCGCATCAAAGAAGGGGTCACGAGGTATGTCGTGTAGGAGTCGTGTAGTGCCTCTGTGAGTTTGTGTGCGTTGTTTCAGATACTGTCCATGTGTATGGTGCGGAGATCATTTCGGGGGATGCTAGTGTTATGTCGATCCAGCTATCTGTGTACGGGGTTGAATAGGTACGAGGGGATGCCGGGTATTTTAGAATTAAAAACCTTAGGACAGCGAAATTAAGGAATTATCTTACCCGAACATTACAAATATGTGGTCCCCAGGCTGTGTGCTTTGCATTAAAATCGCCGCCAAGAATAACCCGAATGTCCTCATTGAGGATGAGTGCATGTCAAATATCGTCGAATGTTTGGGTCATGGGAGTGTGTGGGGGGTACATAGGCTGATATGAGTAGGTAAGATGCGGTGGCCGTGGAACAGATGACTGCTACAACTCGGGTGGAAAACGACAATAGGAAACATGTCGAATGTGTTTTGTCGGGCGAGGATTGCTAATCGGGGGTGCGAGGAGGCAGCGAACATGGCCTATTCCGTTATGATGTCTGCGCATATGTAGGGGTCCGACATGAGTGCGAACTGGAAGTCCCCCTCTCTCATCCTCTCAATTAATACTGGTGCGGCGTTCCGGTAGTGATCGAGGTCGGCTTGAATTAACGAAAATGTTAGATTAGGCATCGTTATTGTTGATTGTGTGGGCTGAAACTGCAGGCAGTGCAAGCAGGAATGCTCCATGTAGAAAGGTTGTGTAGCGGAGAGTTGAGCAGAAATATTAATGGTAAATATTGAGAGAGGGAGAATCAGTGAATGCGAGGGGCGGTGAAAGAGATATACATGAGTTGGGTGGTGTATGAAAATAAGGCCACCAGAGTGAACCGAGAGCCGTGTCGCGCCCGTCGCTTAAGAAGCGAGGGAGAGGCAAATGAGGTGTGCATTTGTAGACGAGCGAAGGAGCCGTGCTTGGGCAGTTGGAAAAAAGAAAGGACTGTAAAAATAGAGGAATTGCTGAAAAAGTTGTGAACAAAGAGGTGACGAAATGAAACAGGTACAGGGTACGTGCCTACCTGGCCTGCACGGAAAAGAGAAAGAAGTGATTAGAGATTGAAAGTATAGCTTTTAAATGTACGGTCCTCTAAATGCAATAGGAAGGGATGACACAGTGATAATGACGAACGCCGGCGCCATAATCTGAGAGGAAGGCGCCGGACAAAGTTGGTATGGAGATGAAAGAGCACGGCCATCCGCCCTTTGAAAAATACATGGCAGTGATCAATGAATTTCATAATCAGTGCGGAGCCGCATCCTTGCTATCCTCTCGGCAAGGAAGGGGCACTCCTTCGCGCCGGCCCTGTGAGCAGGCACCTCTCTTCCCGCACGCCTACACACGGCACAAGCCACGGAACCAGCACCGCCAGAGGCGTCACACGCCGTGAAAAGGTGCGCTCCGGCGCACCGCGTGCACACCGCCTTCGTCAAGTCCGACGCGAGGCGGCAGTATCGGCGGGAGTGCCCGTACTGCGCGCAAAAGGTGCAGAGGGGCACGTGGAGGTCGTCCTTGACGGGAGCCGAGGATTAACCTATGATCAGTCGCCCCCTGAATTTAATTGTTGGAAACTGTTCCGGGGTCACGGACAGCACGTGCGTCTTGGTGCCGTCTCTGGCTTGAAACGAGTAACGTCTCAGCATCGTCTACAGATCAATGCCGAGGTCTCGATTCTTTGTGACTCTCTGTGCAATGGCGGCATCGTCTGCGGCGTACGAATCGACGCCCCACACACAAATGTGGGGCCGGCGACGCTCCTCGACGTATACTGCCATTGCGTTGTTGGTGACTGCCTTGTTCCTCACCGCAGATCTTAAGTTGTGCCGTGTATCGCGGTCTTTAGCTAAAATGGTTACACCATTCGCGGAAGGTCTAAAAACAACGGGGCCTATGCCCTCTTTCTCAGGGATGATGTTCGATTTGATGGTTTGTATTAGCTGAGCAGCTCTTGTCGTAGTTGTCAACGATGTTAGAAAGGCAACGTGGCTCACAGTTTGGGGTCACTGATCGCTGTTCTTGAGAACGGGGTCTGCGCACGAAGTCGGCGAAAGTGGGCGCAGCAGCCGGAACCAGGCCCGCCCACAGCCTCGCCTCTGCCAGCGAAGCCCTTGATCTCGCCTCCACGGCGTCGCGACGTTCCGCCCTCCGCATGGTGCGGAGGACCTCCGCGCGGCCCCTGGCATCGAACGCCAGTGCGCGGTATTAAGCGCAGCGGAGTGCAATCTCTCCAAACATCTGAGAGATCTGCGTGCGCGCCTGGACACAAATCTTGTTTTTTTCGCAATTCAGGAACTCGGTCAGGCGCTCCTGAAGTCGGGTGACGTCGGCGAAGTCGGGCGTCACAGCAAAGGTCAGGTCAAGCCTGGCCCCGACGTCCGCAGGCCTCTGGGGAGGGGCTCCCGGTGCGCAATGCGCTGACCCCGGCCCGCGCCGATCGGGCACGAGACCTGTGGCAGAGGATTGTCGCCCGAGGTCAACTCGCAGTCCTGTGGGGCGCGCGGACCCAGTGCGGCCGCAGATCTTCCTCGAAGACGCCCTGCTGATCTCCAATCCTGCCACTAACAACTGTTATCGCTGCCCCTGCTAGACGTTGACAAGAACCTCAGGCAAGCGGTGGTGGCCGACACCACTCGTACCAAATCTTCAGCGCTCCAAGTAGATTCCAGATCTGCCACAAAGCATGCTTTCGCTCCGAAAAAGTGGAACTGATTTATCTTTGCTGAAAGCAGCAATTGTTTGCACTTTACGCAACTCTTACGAGTGCCAGTGAAGACAGATGCAGGACGATCATGCCATTTTGCGCCCGTAGAAGCAGTACCACAGCTGCGCTGCTCCAGAACAATGGTGCCTTCTGCTTTGGGCTCACGCAGAAGCTGACACCAAATTTAGTGTGCTGCGTGCATCCCTTACAGCAACCACAGAAATTCACCGGCTAGCGGTAGAAAAATAGATCAACTTTCACTGCAAAAGAGCCATTTATCAACCTTTTTCAAGCGAACAACCTATGTATTAAACAAGGTTCAAGCAAGGCGGGGGGAATTATATGCAGCAAATTGACCAATCAATATTTTAATACCTTTTGATGTTCCCTTAAACAACAAAGTAGCTTGCAAAATTTTTCATACTCTACATAAATTGCCAAGTACCGCAACAGAAATAACTCAATCTAGGCCTCAGATATTCGCCTCCAGATAACTATTTAACCCACACACATTCGCAGGCACCCTTTAGACTACAAAATGTTGCATGCCTTTCGTCTGTAATAAACGGCGCAAAAAGGTTGTCATTAAACGTCACACGTGCTCTCGTTACTAGCTAAGCTGCCTGCATACAACAGATTACAAGACAGCAAAACTTCCGATCCTCTTCGAAGTAGACCTTTCCGCACAAAAAGTTGACCGTGCAGAAAACGCAACAAATTATGTCTTCCCGGCTTGTTACGCGCATTAGGCATCACAGAACGTCTGAAACTTTCTTTATACCTTATTGTTATGCTTATTCAGGAAGAAAGAAAAAATATGCTGGAGCTAACGACATGGAATGTCTCCGTCGGTACTGGTTGCCTTGTAAAACCGCGAACTGCTGCCTCACCTCTCTACTTGGAGGGAAAAACGCTGCACTGCGCTCACATAGACATTCAAATGGACAGACATTCATGTAGACACTCAAAAGGAAAAGTGTTAAAGCCATGCTCTATATGGACAGCAATCATGGTGAGCTAGCGTAAAGGTTGCCAGAAATAGTCTCTGGCCTGCCATTCCGAATAGTGGGCACTGAATGTGTGTTCTTCAGACGATACTATTTATTGCGTTACGGTCACTCTAACACCTGAAGTGAATTGGCCATACGGCGGTTATTTGTGGACTAAAGGGCGATTCGAGTAAACGCGTGTAATTTCAATAATTTCCACGCTCCTTCAATGTGGACATTGTTCAGCTCATAACTCTCGTGTTCTGCAGAGCTGTGATTTATATTCACCCTTAGCTCCAAGGTTCACCCTAGAAGAGGACCACCGTGCACACCTGCAATAAGAAGTTTATTAATTCAGTTTTGCTCAAAAAATTTTTTTGTCTTCCAATTTGCGTGGCGCCAAGGACAGATACGACCATCTTAAACTTTTGCGTGAAAATTAGAGTGCATCTTCAAAACAAAGCTGTGCGTCGTGGACGCAACGGAATTAAATTTCTGCGAGAGTGCTCGTTTTCATAAAGTTATGATAGTAGGTTTATGGGCCAGCTATGCGCCTTCACTTCCTCAAAATCATCGGAGTCTATACTTCGTCTCACAAGATGTTTGCAGCACTACGGAAGGTAGAGCTCTCTCGTCCAATCAAGGCTGCAGAAACGCAGAAAGTAGTCCCTCGAATATTTGAGGAGTGTATGACTATTAACCAACACAATAAGCATTGCAACTAAAAACATGATTTGGACAGGTATATTTAAATGGTAGGGAGTGTTTCAATCACTGGCGAAATTACCAGACAAAGCCCGTACGGACACAGCTCTGCGGAGGCCTGCTGCGAGGTAGTGATGCGTCGCCACTTTCCAACATGGCGTCGGACGAGTCTGTTGTGTCTCCTGTGCGCTCTACACCGACAGTGCGCTGTTTGCCCAAGCAGGCGAAGCAGGTGGCTTTAAATGTTCTTGAAGCGCTTCGCGTCGAGTGCGGGGGCAGTTGGAGTACAAATGCGCTCATCAAGAGGACGGCAAAACTCACGCAGGTGAGCGAGCGAACGCTTTACAAGTGGACAACGGAGACGTTGAACGCGGGCCGAGTGTTGTCACCGAAGATGCGTACTGGCGGAAGAGGCCGCGAGCGGACGAAGAAGCTGGACGATTTTGACCTGAGCGTGTTGCGAAGGGTGGTACACACCTTTTTCCAGAGAGGGGAAATTCCAACTATCGCGAAGGTGGTTGCGCATTTCGAAGAGGACGAAACGCTACCGACCGTGTCCGCAGCGACAATGCAGAGGATGTTGAAGAAACTTGGCTTCCGATATAAGAAGCGCTCTCGGAATGCGATGTTAATCGAAGCGACGCACATTGTGCAGTGTCGCCGCCGGTACCTGCGCCAGATAGCGGAGCTGCGACGCCAGGGTAGGCCTATTTTCTTCACCGACGAAACGTGGGTTAACGCCGGCCACACGCGAAGTCGAGTGTGGACTGACTGCACCATCCAATCTGCACACCAAGCGCATCGATCCGGACTGTCGACTGGTCTACAAAACCCCAGTGGCAAAGGTGGCAGGCTTATTGTGACGCATTGCGGTTGTGAGCAAGGTTTTGTCGAAGGCGCAGCGGAAGTTTTCCGAGCGAAGAAAAACTCGGGCGATTACCACGAGGAAATGAACGGGGAACACTACGAAAACTGGTTCTCCAGGAGACTTCTCCCACTACTACCACCCGGCAGCGTTATAGTGATGGACAACGCGCCATATCATTCTGTGAAGCAGGATAAAGTGCCGCGGATGAGTAGCCTCAAAAAGGACATACAGGCTTGGCTGTCCGGAAAAGGTGTCGCGTGGAGCAGCGGCATGGTGAAGGCCGAGCTCATGCAGCTTGTCAGCAATGTGAACACAGGTGGGGAGCAATACCGTGTCGACTGCATTGCTAAAGCTGCTGGCCATCTCGTTGTGCGCCTGCCACCGTACCACTGCCAACTGAACCCGATAGAGCTTGTCTGGAGCGACGTCAAGGGTTTCGTGGCCAGCCAAAACAAGACGTTTAAGCTCCAAGACGTCGAGCCTCTGGTATGGCAAGGCATCCCGCAAGTGACTGTTGAGAAATGGAAGAATTACGTGCAGCATATTATCAGTGAGGAAGATGTGATGAGAAAACTGGACCACATCATCGACGATGTTGTTGACCAGGGACCGGCCATTGTTGTCAACCTGGAGGACGACACAACCAGCAGTGCTGAATTCAGTTGTTATGAGGACGATGAGATGATCGAACCCGTTTAACGTGCGTTGCCTCTCGCGCAGCACATGGGCTTGTTTTGCATTTCGCCACCATCAACACTCGGCTGCCTCGGCACGCTGGAGTAAATAAATTTATATGCACATGACACGATTACTGAAATTTACTGCGACGCGACAACAGAGAATTGATGAGAACAGTACCCTGGTTGTCTCACATATATCGGTGGACACCCGAACCGCGCAGTAAAGGAAGGGATAAAGGAGGGAGGGAAAGAAGAAAGACAATATCTCGGTGGACACCCGAACCGCATCGTAAAGGAAGAGATAAAGGAGGGAAAGAAGCGAGAGAAAACTGAAAATTGAAAGCTGGATTTTGAGGAAAGGCGCGGCGCTGCGCGGTGGAACACCTGTGGCTCAGTGCTACTATAAATAGAGGTAGAAAGAAGCCAACTGGAGATCAGGTGGATCGAGCCACAGGCGCGTAGGAACACACTAATGTAGTGCGCGCCATCCTGATTGGACGAGAGAGCTGTACCTTTCGTAGTGCTGCAAACATCTTGTGAGACGGAGTATAGAACGTTGCCAAAACTGACGCTAATGAACACAAAGAGCGGCGACGGTCTATGGCGTCAGTGCCGCGTTCCTGCTAGAATGTTGAGAATAGACAGTTTTAGCTACGCGTACGCAAGTGCTTGCGTGCGCAAAGAGCTACGGCGCTGCGTGCGTTACGCTGTCCGCTCCGAAGTATAGTTTTAGCTGACCGTGCCGTAGCGTCCCTCAGGCGCACGTGGCGCCATCTAGTGACAAAAAGTCAAACCACATCAACGCTCGGTTGAAGAAAATTTCATTCGTGATTACTGATAACTACTGTGAGTGCATTGGGAGCCTTTTTTGTTCCAAGAAGAAAAACTAAGCAAACCGAAGAAAATGCAAGATCTGGCTAAAAGTTAGAAAACTGCTTCGCCAGGTGTCGTTGCTACGAGGAAAACACACTGAATATAATTAGGCCTAGGGGCTTGAAGATCGCCAAATTATCTGAAAAACAGGGGCTAGTTATCGCTTATACCGCTACGTGTGGGCAAGATTAGGCGAAATAAAAGCGAACCGCTACCATTTGAGCGAGCTATTGCGTCGAAGAGTCCAGCGGCGACATGTATTTATTCCGATGCGGGCGAGCAGGGCGCCGCCATCTTGTCAAAGTTAGCGTACGCAAGCCACGCAAGCGCCGCAACGCAAACTCCGCTGGCTACCGTACGCAAGGCTACCGTACGTAAGACGCAAGGCTTGCGCTTGCGTACTGCGCATGCGCACTACCGTCCCCGCAAACTCCTCGCGTACGCTAACTCTTTGCGTACGCACAGCTAAAACTGTCTAATGCCAACGCATGCAGCGTACATCTGTCACTACCGTCACGTCGCTTATAGCGCGACTGAAGAGTCCAGCGTCCCAGGGGAAAGTTATGCGTCTTTCGTTTGCTTTAAAAGAAAAATTGCTGGTGGTTTAACTCTATAACACCCTCCAGTCTAAACGAAAAGCTGCATCTCCCTGGCTACGTTTGTGGTCGAGCGAGTGGCGGTTTCTACAGATGGCCGTACTGACACAAAGTAGCAGGCGTTTTCAGAACGTTAGCTCTTATTCATCACGTTTCTCGATTTCTTGGGCTCTGCTGCCGCCTCCCTTCGGCGTGAAATTTTCTTAGTCCGAAGAATCCAATATGGCGGTCCCCATAGGAAATGGATATAGCAACCCATACAAGAAAGTACAAATTTATTTTAGCTTCGGTGATATTTACAACTGTATTACTGCTCGTTGTATGTGCAGACATGGAATAGTTGGTTTTTTGGGGAAAGGAAATGGCGCAGTATCTGTCTCATATATCGTTGGACACCTGAACCGCGCCGTAAGGGAAGGGATAAGAGAGGGAGTGAAAGAAGAAAGGAAGAATTAGGTACCGTAGTGGAGGGCTCCGGAATAATTTCGACCACCTGGGGATCTTTAACGTGCACTGACATCGCACAAATCAGATTCCAAACGACGCGCAAACACTGCAGATAATTTCGGAAAGCCAAATTGTAAAAGATATTTTTTAGGGAAAGAAAATGGCACAATGTGAGACAGGCGTCATTTCCTTTTCCTAATACAACTATCATTTTTCTTCGCTTACGTCGCGGGGCGGGTGTCGAACGAGACCGGCGTAATTCCTTTTTAGCGCTGCAGCGTTAAAGCCCCGTTTCGCAGAGAGAGAGAGAGAAAAAAACTTTATTGTTGGAGAGGAAGTCGGGGCACGCCCCTGGGTCTCCGCACGATCCCACTGCACTCAAGTGTTTATGTCCTTAAGGTCCATAACACTGGCAGCCCGGCCGGTGGCGATTGTCTGCACGGCCGGGTCCTCCGAGCGCAGCAGAGTCTCCCAGCCCTCCCAGGTCTTGAGGTCCTCTAGGCCGCGCGGGGGAGGGTCCGCCGGCCAGAGGGAGAGGATGTGGAGGGAAGAGGCGAATGGTTCTGGGCACAAGGTGCAGGCAGGAGTGGGGAAGGAGGGGTGATAGTGGGCTAGGGTCGGGGGTGAGTGGAGTGTGTGTGTGTCTGTAGTTTGCGCCAGAGTGTTGCCTGTTTGTTATCTAGGGAGGGGTGGGGCGGGGGTAGAGCTGGCGCGAGGCTCTGTAGGCCTGCGTCATCTCGCTGAACGAGTGCATTCGCTCCCTCGCGAATCGCCGATCCGAGGCCACCTGAACCCGGTTTATAGAACCTCGGGCTGAAAGGTTGGCGGCCTCGTTTCCGGGATTCCCGGAGTGCGCAAGCACCCATATAAGCTCTACATGGCGGGGTGGGGGTGCATCGGGCGAGCCCAATATGACAAAAGCAGGGACGTGGACTCGGCTTGGCGCAAAATTTAGAATTGCAGTTTTAGAGTCTGTTAAAATGTACTGAGCTTCCGTGCGGGTGATGACAATTGCGATGGCGGCTTCCTCTGCAGCCTCAGGGGGGTGTCAGGGGGGAGAGGTAGTGTGAGGAGGGCGGATGAAGAGCAGTCCACCACGGCTGCGGTTGCTTCGTCACCCGTGCAGGCGGCGTCCACCCATACGGCGTCCGGCTCGGAGCCGTACACTCGGTGGAGTGCCTTCGCACGGGCTCTGCGGCGCTGCTCATGGTGGGAGGGGTGCATATTTTTTGGCAGTGGCTTGATGACAAGCTCTCAGTGAAGGGATCGAGGAATGGGGAGGAGGGTTGGGTCGTTGGTCGGTATTCTGATCCCGATATTATTAACAGCCGGCGTCTTCGGCGTCGGTGGTGTTGACCGTGAGCGGAAAATCCTAGAAGCATTAACAAATAAAGCCGAGTAGGAAATGCGTCGAGATCGGCTATCGAACCAGAAACTCCAGAGCGCGAAACGAGTACGATAAGCACTCCGCCACACTAGCTCGATGGTTTGGAATGAACGAAAGCTCCTCTAGTGAATGCGGTGGTTTTTTCTTTCCCCCACTGTGCGGTCCGGGTGTCCACCGAGTAATGTGAGACAGACACCATTTCCTTTCCTTACGATTGCAGGGTATATCGCTCCAAGCGAGGCAATCTGCAACTCCACATTCAATCTCTCCTACACAGAAGTCCCCACAGTCGTCCAACTACAGGAAACTCAAGCTCCTGTCAGATTACTCAACTACACTCGGGACACGCCATTGAACAAACACATTCAAAAAGTAGCAACCCCAGTTCAAAGAGCATGCACCACTACAAATCGCCCCATAGAGGTTGAATACATATATTGTCTTCTAATACAGCTCCTTCTCAGAACTAGAAATAGCACTAGCTTATGCATCTTCAACATATACAGCAGCCCGAAAGGCAAAGCAGCCCCCTCCTCGCAGCCATACGCAAAGCGCTCCATATCAGCGCTCAGCACCCGCTTATAGTGCTTGGTGACTTTATTGCCAGACACGTCAGCTGCGGGTACAAATTCAAATGCAGGAAAGGAGCACAGCACTGGACGCTAATTCAGAACGGTAACAGCGTGCAACACAACACCACTCCCGATCTCACACTCACAAAGAATATCACAAAATGTCAGTGGTCGCACACGCAGACCTCTCTAGGCAGCGACCACTAAATAATTGAAACCTCACTCTCACTAAACACACTCGCCCCCTTCATGAACAATAAGCTGCAGATCACAGACTGGGACAGGTTTCGGAACCTCCGGAACGACGCCGCCACCCAAATCAAACACCTTGCGAGGTGGATGGCAGAACTCACAAAGGACGTCGCTACAGTGAAATCTGAGATCCCGAGCAATCGCGAATCGGACGCGGTTCACAGCAGACTCCACATGTGGGAGGCTCACTCCGGCCTGCAGAAACAATGGCTTCGTAAAAAACACAGCAGATCACTCAAGTTAAAGATATCAGCCTTGATCAAGGAAATAGAGGCACATGCGGCACAACTAACCCGTCAGCAATAAGGTCAGCTCTGCAACCGCATGGAGGGCAACCTGGGCCCAAGAGACACATGGAAATTAATGCGCTGCCTCTTAGAACCCCACAACACGAAGAGCAGGCAACAGCGTGATGTAACGCATCTCATTCACAGCATAGGCATGAATGATGATTTCCTGATCCAGAATCTCAGACAGATACTTCACAACAACTCCCAAATTACCCCTCCCTTCCTACTTGGGCGTAGAAAACTCCGAGCTCGACGCGGGCATAACAACGTGGAAGGTTAGAGCAGCAATGTTCAAACTTCGCACCACGTCTGCGCCTGGAGGAGACAGGATCACAAACAAAACGATACAAAATTTGGACGAGAACTCCATCCAAGCCCTAACAAAACTTTTCAACAAGCACTGGAAGGAAGGTACTCTTCCCTCCGAGTGGACCCACGCGAGGGTCACTTTCATCCCCAAGCCCGGCAAACCGCTGGACCTGTTAAACCTCAGGCCGATCTCCTTCACCTCATGCTTGGGAAAGCTATTTGAGCACGTAATCTTAAACAGACCGCAAAATTACATGCAAACAAAAGAGCTCTTTCCCCACACAATGCTAGGATTACGAAGCCATCTATCAACGCAAGACGTATTGCTTCAAATCTCAGAAGAAATCCAGCATTTCAGACATTGCAAACGCACACGAGCACTGCTAGCCTTAGACCTCACTCAGGCGTTTGACAATGTCCAACAAACAGCCATACTGGACGCTTTATCCAATCTAGGAGTCGGGACTAGAACACATACCTACATAGCAGCTTTCGTACGAGGCCGCAAAGCGGAAATCAAACTAGGCCCTATAGAGTCCCCCTCCTTTCCTCTTGGAAGAAGGCGACACCCCGGGCGTCAGTCTTATCTCCCATACTTTTCAACATCACTCTCATTCCCATGGCTCGCAAGCTAGAGTGCATTCCAAACCTCTCCCACTCCTTCCATGCAGACATTGCCTTATGGACCACAATGGGCAATGTTGGGACCATGGAATAAGCCCTTCAAGCAGGTGTGGACGCGGTAGTAGAGTCCGCAGCCTCTATAGGCCTCACATGCTCCTCTGGTAATTCTGAACTCTTGCTACTCCACCCGATCCCGAACCGCAACAGGAAAGAAAATCTCTCCATACACGTCTAGGGCAATAGTCTACCAGTGCCAGAGGTTGAAAAGATACACATCCTAGGCATGTTCTTACAAAACAATGGACGCAACACTGAGACCATCTCTAAACTAAAAATCACGACAAATCAAACTATCAGACTGAATAGAAGAACAGCAAACAAGCACCGAGGCATGCGTGAACATGACCTGAAGCGGCTTGTGCAGGCATTCGTGATTAGTCGGATGGTTTACTCCCTTCGCTACCTCTACCTCACAAAGGCGGAAGAGGAGAAGGTAGATGTACTAATAAGGCAGGCATACAAGTCAGCCTTAAATCTCCCACAACGAGCTCTCACCACCCATCTACGCATAAGAGTGCACAATACACTAGAAGAAGTAACTGAAGCTCGTCGCACGGCTCAGATTGAGACTCCTCTCCACATAAACAGGTAGACATATTTTCGTCTCTCTGAAAATTCAGCCAACACAGGTCCACCCCCCAACAACACCCACGTCATCCCAACACACATCAGCGACCGACTCATAGTTCACCCTCTGCCCCAAAACGTACACCCAGTTCACACACTTGGAAAAAGATGTAGCGCAAAAGAGACGAGCACGATAGGGAGACACGACAAGGACGAACGCCACTAACAACTGGCTTTATTTTCCATAACAGATGTCAATATATACGTGTACACATCACATGCGCACATGACACTAGGGCGCCTCTGGGCTTCTTGACAGAAAAAGGAAAAAGAAAAAGGGGAAAAATTGGTTACATATCTACAATTGGATAAAGAACGAGTACCAAAATGTATTCTTTGAGAAAAAGGGGAAGGGAAGCCGTTGAGAAGATGATGATGATGATGATGACGATGGATTTTTGTGGCGCAAGGGCATCGATGGCCAAAGAGCGCCAAGGCACATGGTATTTTTCAAATTCTCAAGTTGGGGTCGAAGACCCATTTCCAAAGCATTTCACCCTAAATAAGCCGAGCACCAGACCAGGGGAAAGCTTGTACCCATTGTATCACCGGTGGGTACCCGGCGGCACTGGGGATCGAACCCCGCACCTCCCGCATGCCGTTGAGAAGAACTTTGTGCGCGTGAGAAAAGGCGATTTAAGTGTAAAAACCAAGTTCATGAATTTCTGTAAAGAGATAAATTTGACCAAGATAGCCAATTATATTTCCCGCTGTACAGACAACTACCTGAACGTCTTTTTCACGGCAAAAACTCACAAACCTGGTTTTCCGTTTAGAACTATTATTAGTGAGAATTCCTTTTGGCAGCAATGTGTCAGCCGGTTCTCGTTGAAAAACCTAAAGTTGATTAATGTAGAAGACCCTTTCCTGACTAAGAAGTCTCAAGAAGTAGCAGATTTTCTCCAGAATAACCGACGGGCTGGTTACGCGCTCTCAGTTGATGTTGAGGATTTATTTTATTCTGTTCCTCAAGCTGAACTTTTACTCGTTGTAAAAAAGTCTGCTGAAAAATCGGGGGAGCTCTCCTTTCAGTCCGCAGTAGATGTGTCCCTCGATAATTTTTTAAAGCTTTTAGAAATTTATTTGAGTGTCACTTTTATCCAATTTGACAAGCAGCCTTTTCTGCAATGCAACGGCGTGTGTATAGGGTCCTGTGTGGCGCCTATTTTATGTGACATTTTTCTAGCTTATATTGATCGCCTTTTGGAACAAGGTTTTAGCGGTGGCCCGGTTTTAAAGGTTTTTAGATACGTTGATGATTTTTTAATATTTTTAAAAGCTTGTAATGACTCTGGTTACGAACTTTCAGTACACCAAATCTTACAGTTGTTTCATGACCTTTGCAAAGGACTGTCTTTTACCCACGAACTTCCGGATGCCACCACTTCGCGCACTTCTGCGTGCGGTCCCAGACACCCTGACAGCGTGTGGGGATAGCGGTCTCTATCACAAAGGAGATGCCCTCGACCCAGCGTGGCAAGCTCAGCCGGAGACCAGCCACCAAGTGACAAGGGGGTTGGTCGTTTGGTGCCCAGGTTTCGCCGGTCGCAAGCCAGAGAATGGGTCGGAAAAAAAGGTTCACAAAACAAAACAAAGTTTACACAGCGAAGAGACGACACAAAGAATTTCACTACCACTCGTACGAGCGCATACAAAGTGATTCACAAATACCATGCAACGCGTGCAAAGTAACACACGTGAGAGATAATTCAAAAAAATCTTTGCACCAAAATTGCGCTAACAAAGGGAGAGACAAAACAACAGAACACAATTTGTTCACCGGGCACTGCGACAGTCCAACGACTTGAGGAGTACGACGGGGCCGATCCGCAGACTGGCGCACGTTGTCTTGCTGGTCCGGTCTGGTCGAGTGGTGTTCTCCCGGGAGTCGAGCGGGACGCTTCTCGGAAGCTTGACAGCGGTTGCAGACAGCGGTTTTAGCCCCTCATTTATAGGCGCGGACCGCGTCTGTTTGTTCTTCGCGCCAAGGCAGGCGCGCACATACATGCAGCTTCAACCGCACAAACTCCTTCTTGCGCCGGGCGCGCGACCGCATTGGTCGAGCGCGGAAACCACCTTCTAGGACAATCTAGGTCATTCTCGACACGTTGAGTCATCGGCACCGGAGCGAAGGGGGGAGGGTATCACTTTGGTGCGCAAAAAGCTACACCCTTTCCGGCGACAAGAAGCAAAAACTTCTCCAACATTCGAGAAAAATCGACGCCGCGCCGGCGCGCGGAGTGGAAAGTTACGCAACGCCAGGGGTTTCTTTCCCGCTGTTTTTGTTTTATTTTACCGCACGCGGGCGCGATTGCTTAGGCGCAGCGCCCGTTTTTCTCAAAAATTCGCCGAATTTTGTGGCAATGCCCCTTCCTTTAAGAATATTGTGCAACAATATTCACAAAACACAAAATTCGAGCGCACATGCTTGCGCTCACAATCTATATGGCGGACGCCAGTATACATACATTCAATCATGTTATTACATATATGATACTTGACAACAGTCAAGATTCACTTTGGGCCGCAACTCGGCAAAACATTAATACATCATTACACAGGGAGCACAAGAGTTTAAGGCATTCCTGCGCCTATACTTCCGGATACATTTCCTACTTGCTCCTTCCGTAATGCGCGCGTGAGGACCTTCACAGTTCACAAGAGTCTCTTCGACTCACGGGTCTTTCTCTCAGTCAACCTGGGATTCTGTTTCGCCCAACCTGAACCCTCCAGATAAATTTGTCGACTCGGAAAAGAATTGTGCGCTTAGGTATGCACACACAAACAAGGCAATCGATGGAGTCCAGGGCACCTGCGTAGAAACACACAGGCACAGAATATTTACAGGTGTGAATGCACGCTTGGTGACATTCCAGAATTTCCCTGTGCGATCGAAATGCAGCTGAAGTAATGTACACAACAGCACAATGAACACGTCCACAACCTGCGCTAAGCTGAGCCTAGCCGAAGTTTCAGACACCTTGTCCTCTTGAGCTGTCTTTCTTTCGCGTTTCGCTGCTTCCTTGTGACCACTCCGTGGCCTTTCTTTCTGCTTCGCACAGCTTTCTGCTGTAGTGCCCGTCCCTTCCAGCGGAAACATTTTTTCTTCCGAGGAATGTTCCTCCGCGGGACTCTTCTGTTCTTCATGCTTGACTGTCTGCTTTGCCTGAGCTAGCACTCACGCTCTTCCTTCGCCACTTCATTTTCGCTTGGCGATCACTGCGCTGTTCCAAAGGGCAGGATTCGGATTTCTCCGTCTCGTGGTTACTTTCTGGGTCCTTTGGAAATGTTGCCACCTTTATGTTGCCCAATATGAGGTCGTATATGGGGCGCTCCATGCACAGTGCAGTTAGTTTCCCGCTGTAGTAGGGAGTCCGCACATGTACTTCAGCTTCCGGCATGCGCTGAAATGAGCCGTCCACTAGCCACACAAGGCTCTTCGTTCCAGTGAGATCCTTATCTCTCACTAATCTTCGTTTTATTATTACAGCGCTACTTCCCGTGTCTCGCAACGCTGTATTTGTTTTTTCTGCTACCTTCCCTTTCCGGACAAGCATTCTATTCATTTTGGCTTCCGGTAGCGCGTTCACAACGGCGTTCACGACTGGTAGGTACCTTCTTGCCATTCTCCAGTTCTACGAAACCATTTTCATCTTCTTCCTCTATAGGTGGTGATCTGAAGAGGCCCGTACGCACGATACCTGGGGAATGGGCTTGCTTGGGTTCAGACAAGCCGCGGCTCTGTACCCCTTCTGGCCACACTTAAAACAAGCTGTTGGATTACTGTTCTTAGCACTGTTGCGGCAATTAGACGCGTAGTGGCCTGACTTGTTGCACAGGTAGCACTTGGGTGGTGCCTTTGGGCTAAATCAGGCATCACGGCTGTGGGTTTTCGCCGCGCTCACCGAATTCGTATTCTTAATCTTGGCCAGATTCGCTCCTCCATGAGCTTCAAGAAATTGGTCGGAAAGATCTCGCATTTCGGAGAGAGTCTTGGCTCTTCTTTCCTTCATGTACAGCGACAAGCTCGGGTGACCGCTACTCAGGAATTTTTCCTTGATGAGCAACTCGCGAAGTTCACTGTATTCCTGTGGAATTTCTGAAAGTTCCATCCACCAATCAAAGTAGTGGCTTAATCTGGCCGCTTACTAGGTTGCTGTTTCGCCATCTGTGGGCTTCCCTGTTCTGAATTTATCTCGGAGTCCATCGGTGGTGAGACGGAATCGCTTAAGCAAGGCGGCCTTTACCTTGCTGTAGCCTGCAGCATCCGGAGAAAGTCGCCCGAATACGCTTAGAGCTTCCCCGCTGAGACATGTGCTAAGAACGGTAGCACATTCACTGTTTGACCAATTATGACTTCGCGCGATCCCTTCGAATCGCCTGAGGAACGCGTCGAGATCGTCCCTTTTTTGATCAGATCTGGGAAGTAATCTGCTGGCATCTACCCGCAGGCAGCTGCCTTCTTCTCTAGTGCTATGAACTTTTGCTGAGTGGTTCGCAGCACGTTGGAGCTCAAGCTTCATGGCAAGCAGTTGTTTTTCGCGTTCGAATTCTCTCTCTCGTTCTTTCTCAGCGTCTTCTCGAGCCTTCTGTCTTTCTTTTTCAACCCTCTCTCTCTCCTTTTCGGCATCTTCTCGAGCCGTCTGTCTTTCTTTTTCAACCCTCTCCCTCTCGTTTTCGGCCTCTTCTCGAGCCCTCTCTCTCTCCTTGTCGGCTTATTCTCGAGCCCTCTGTCTCTCCTTTTCGTCCTTCTCTCTCTCCTGGTTCACCCATTTCCATAGTTCAGCACCGGACATCCCCATCTGGGTGCCAATCTCAACTAGCTCCTTCAAGCTCATTTTCGGATACTGAACTTATCAAGACAAAGACGACCTCTACACGGCGAACCTCAATAACCGCTTCAGCGCGGCACCTCACAATATCGCTCTGCTGCTAAACACTAGTTTACGACCTCTTCGTAAACTCCTTCGGACTCTCTCTCCGTTCTCTGAGCTTACAGAGCACCAAACATCCTGTCGTGGACGCCAGAATATGCCACCACTTTGCGCACTTCTGCGTGCGTTCCCGGACAGCCTGAGAGCGTGTGGGGGTAGCGGTCTCGGTCACAAAAAAGATGCCCTCGGCTCAGCGTGACAAGCTAAGCCGGAGACCAGCTACCATGTGACAAGGTGGTTGGTTGTTTGGTGCCCAGCTTTCGCCGGTCGCAAGCCAGAGAATTGGTCGGAGCCAAAGGTTCACAAAACAAAACAAAGTTTACACAGCGAAGAGGCGATACAAAGGATTTCACTATCACTCGTACGAGAACATACAAAGTGATTCCCAAATACCATGCAACGCGTGCAAAGTAACACATGAGAGAGATAATTAAAAAAATCTTTGCACCTAAAGTGAACTAACACAGGGAGAGACAAATAAACAAAACACAATTTGTTCATCGGGCACTGCGACAGTCCGACGACTTGAGGAGCACCACGGGGCCGATCCGCAGACTGGTGCACGTTGTCTCGCTGGTCCGGTCTGGGCGAGTGGTGTTCTCCCGGGAGTCGAGCGGGCGCGCTTCTCGGAAGCTTAAACGGCGGCTCGGGCTAACGGACTGTCTGTCTGTTCTTGCCAGGTAGAAAGAAAAGGAAATTGCACAGGCCTGCTCACTGGCTCAAGCCAAGTCACAATCGCTACCATGTGCAGATAGTAGGAGAGTCGAAAGATGGTATAGAAAGACAGGATAGTAAAGACGCGCTAAAGACAAGGCCGATCCCGGCGGCAGAGCAATACCGGGCCAACCGGTGGCGGGAGAGACGAATACTTCAAACTCTCCGCCACATTTCCAAAACTAAGTCCAATTGGGCCCGTAACAGATAGTCTACGGGGTGCGGATTCGGACATTCCAACTGACAGATACATAGATAGTTGCCAGGAAGAAAGGAAAGGAAAGTGCACAGGCCTGCACACTGGCTCAAGAAGGGCCGCAGTCGCTACCACGTGCAGATAGCAGGAGAGTTGAAAGATCGGATAGAAAGACAGGATAGTAAAGACGCGCTAAATACAAGGCCGATCCCGGAGGTAGTGCAATACCGAGGAAACCGGTGGCGGGAGTGAAGCATCCTTAAAAACTCTCCGCCGTATTTCCAAAAACACCTGAACCGCTCCGTAAGGGAAGGGATAAGAGAGGGAGTGAAAGAGGAAAGGAAGAAGGAGGTGCCGTAGTGGACGGCTCCGGAATAATTTCGGCCACCTGGGGATCTTTAACGTGCATTGATATCGCACAGCACACGGGCGCCTTAGCGTTTTTCCTCCATAAAAACGCAGCCGCCGCGGTCGGGTTCGAACCCGGGAACTCCGGATTAGTAGTCGAGCGCCCTAACCACTGAGCCACCGCGGCGGGTAGCGTTTTATGCAGAACCCACTTTCATGACCTGCGCATTCGATGCCGGTAGTTGCTTTCTCGCTTGATCGGAGGTCAAGGTCAAAGGTCATGCTCAAAGTAGAGATAGTTGGTGTAACAACCGCTAGTATCGCTGCTGTAGCTGACGGCATGTGCCGAAGCTGACTACCAGCAATTATGGTCTTAGTTTGACCTGTACCTTTGTTCAAGGTGAAACTAATGGCCGCCGTGACCTCTAGCTGCATTCAAGGCCAAACTTACGGCCCTGCCGACGGCTCCAAAATCTGGCGTAGAGAAGTTTTACGCTTCAAAATTCAACATTAGTTTGAAATTGAAAATGGTTGTCGAAGAAAAGAAATTCTGTCTCATATATGTCTCACTTCGGCTAGAAGAGGCTCACTAAACAAGTTTTACCTCTGCAAGAAACCGCGGACGGATCGACAGTTTAACGGGGCTACCAGTACAGTGGTTCCAACTGCTTGCTCATCTATTCATCGCATATAGGTGCGATGCCTTTGCTTGAAAAAACAGTGAAACGTTAGCACAATTGAAAAAGAAGGCCTCCGCGCCCCTAAGATTTAAGCTGATCTGAAGATATTGCGTCAAACTGCTAATCTGAATAACATTATTTGCTGAGAGTAAAATGTATAACTGGGGGGGGGGGGGGGGAGGGGGGTTTGTGGTTTGGACCGATGACATATATGCACCTTCAGTAGAATGGAAGTGAATGGTGTCCAACGATATATGAGACAGATACTGTGTCATTTCCTTCCCCCAAAACCAATAAATATTATTATTATCATTATTAGTTCATTTTCACGAAAAGAAAGGCGGAAAACCGGCTCCATGGGTCAATGGACACCTTAATCGCGCTTTCATGTACCTGGCGTTGGTGTCCAACTGCACAAGCCTGCTTTGATTGCGTTCCGCACACTGGATGGCAGCGCGCCCTCCCTACCACCATGGGAGGTGGCATGCGGTTAATGGTTGATCGCGAGAGATTGATCACCAAATGAACGCTGCGGCCTAGCTATTGTTGCAGTGCCGCATGTTAGCTACAACACTGTGAGCGCTAATGCATTAAGGCCACATCTCACTCTCAAAACGCCACATGTATCAAAGCTCGAATGAGGTGTCCGCATAACCATGGAGCCAGTTATGAGCCCTTCCTTTGCTCAAAGCCATCGCCGTCTAGAACATTTTAAACGCCAACGCCAATGAACAGAGTGAACGCCGACATCTTTCGCTTTGTATATCCTAGAATAGCTGAGCTAATCCACATGAGATAATTCTCTCTTTCTCGCTCCCTAGTCACTACAGCGCTTGCACCACTAGTAGCTCCGAGCCACCGGTGTTCCGCCGCTGCGCAGCGCTTCGATTTCCCCAAAATCCAACTTTCAATTTTCAGTATTCTCTTTCTTCTTTCTCTCTCTCCTTTATCCCTTCTTTTACTGCATGGTTCGGGCGTCCAACGAGATATGCGAGATGGTTATTGTTTTTCGCCAGGGTGCCTCAATGCCAGCGCCGCTGTTCCCGGGTGGAGACAACTTAAGCGACGCCGCCATATTGAATCACAACTGCCCTCTCCCATGTACCGCGAAATGCTCGACTGGTAGCCCAGTGTAGCTCTCGCTGCAAAAGGCCGTTCAAGTTAAAGCAGATTGAAGCGCGCCGAGAGCATGAACGGCGCCGTTACAAACGCTAGCGCCGCTGATCCCGTGTGATTCAATATGGCGGCGCCGCTGAAGTTGTCTCCACCCCGGCGCTGGCATAGAGGTACGCTATGGTTCGCGCCCTAGTCGCGCTATCTGTCATGACATCACACCGCGCGGATCGGCACGGCCGGTGTTTGGTATGACGTCACACCGCGTTTCTCGTCGTTGCGCTCGCCTCCGCTCGCTTCGCGAGCTGCGTCGCATGCCTGATAACCAGCCGTAGGATTGAACAGGAGAGCTCGCGTGCACCACAATCCACAGTTTAGCGGGCAGTATGGACGGCGACAATTCTTATTAGAATTAGGAGGCCTGGAATCGACATCGGAACGAGATGAAGAGGAAACGAATCGCCCAGGAAACAAACGGACAGCGCGCCGAACGACTGGCTAATTGCCGTGAGTGTGCCGCCTCGAGGCGGGCACGTTTAACGTCCGATATCTCGACCGCAAGCAGCAGCGACAGCAGCCAGAGGAGAGACCTGAGCCCTGCTTCACTGAAGACAGCCCGTGATGAAAGATGGAATGCGGCCAAGAGACTTCAGCAGGCTCAAGAAACTGAAGAACAACGCGACCTGGATTTGCAGTCAAGGTGAATCAAGGTTAACCATGTTATGCCTTAGCTTTCACTACGCATATCCTGGCATAGCCGAGCTAAGCCACTGCCAAATTTCTGAAAAGGTAACCTCATTGGCTGCATCCTATTTCTTTAATTAGCTGGGTGACGGCACAGCGCGAAGAGTTGCCAGTGTTCAGTAGTCTAGTTCGTTGCATTTGATGGAAACCTTATCCAAGTTGAGCTGTATGCATTCACCTTAGCTATGACGGTGTCAAAGAGAGGTGAGATGACAAGTGTAACCATCTATTACTCAATGTTTTAAATTCTCTTTCTGCTTCACTATCCCGTGCACTTATCTCTGGCAGGCGTGTAGAGGATCAGCAGCCTCTACTTATTTCTTTTCTTGAATTTCAAACTGAGCTCCACTGCAGTATCGCCTTGGGGACCGCCGGGGGGTTTTTCATTCGCTCAAGTGCCTTCGTTGTATTTTCATACGCACTCGTCCCGCTAAGAATATGAGTGCCCGCCAATAAGTCCCCTCCTGTTAACGCAGCTCACCTCTCACTGTAATCGTTTCTCACAGAAGTCTGGCCTTTAGCACTTATACTCTGCGCGATATTCTATGCGTGCTTGTCTTTGCAGCTTTTGCAGTCGAAGCGAACATTAAAGTGCCTGTGCACTTAAATTGTCAGTTTTCGAACTATTTGCCCCGAACGGCAACATCAAAGTCACAGGGCATCCGCTTCCGTATCAAGGAGTCGTCGTATCTCACTTTATGATTTCATTTCGATTAAGTATAATTATTTATATACCTCAATTTTTCAGCTTCTTTCTACCCTCGGCAGAGCATCTATCCTCCCTAATATGAACTGCTCGCCATCTGCATGCTGCATCCACATCCTTTGGCAGCCTTTTTGCGCTTTCCAGCTGCATGTCAAGTGATGCACGCATCACTTTCTTCCTCATTCGGCTCCTGGTTTTCTATATTTGCCTTTCGTTCTGTGCCTCTTTCTTTGTGTTTCCCAACTTAGCTCTGAATAGGGGGAATGAGGCGTGGGGCCGTAAAAGTAATCGCATGTCCCTTTCATAAGCTTCGCGCTGCCACCAAACGCTCGGAAAGTCGGAGATGGACGTGCACGCCAATGCGGACAATCAGCAGACTACTGTCAACAATGCTAGTAAAAGCAATATTGATGACAATCATAACATTTATTCGACTTCCACGATTACTTCAGAACTCACATGTCTCGTATACGAAGGAGATTCCTAAATAGTTAGATGTATATATTATTCGATAAACATAAAACAGAGAGAGGTTAGCTTATCTTTACACTAGAAGCAAGAATACATTGCATCCATGTTATAGACGCGCTACTTTCCGCAGCGTTCCGCTTAACGGCGTGTTGGCAGCGCACTTCTGACAAGACGTTTGCTTTGACTAACTTATTTAGCACTGAAGCCGCAGCGGACGTTGCTGCGGAGATAGCCACTTCCCATTATAAGAGGTCTAATTCGGACACGGGCGCACAGCCGATAGAAAAAAAACACTCATAAAAATTCACGTAAACCTTGTTTCTGAGAAGCGAGCCCCAGCCTCTACACCTCTCAATTCAGTTCAATTAATTTTGTTGCAACAAGGTTCGAATTCACTACAAAACTTACACACAGAAGGAGGTCCCATAGTCACAGACTGTATCGGGACCTCCTATAAATAAAATTAATTGAATTGAATTGAGAGGTGTAGCGGCTGGGGCTCACTTCTCAGAAGCAAGGTTTACCTTTATTTTTATGAGTGTTTTTTTTTCTATTGATAGTGCGCCCGTGTCCGAATTAGACCTCTCACAATGGGAAGTGGCTATCTCCACAGCAACGTCCGCTGCGGCTTCAGTGCTAAATAAGTAAAGCAAACGTCTTGTCAGAAGTGCGCTGCCAGCACGCCGGTAAGCGGAACGCCACTGAAAGTAGCGCGTCTGTAACATGGATGCAATGTATTCTTGCTTCTAGTGTAAAGACAAGCTAATCTCTCTCCGTTTTATGTTTATCGAATAATATATACATCGAACTATTTAGGGATCTCCTTCGTGCACGATACATGTGAGTTATACTGGCTGCAGCGCGTAAAAGTTGTTTGGCGTGAAAAAATAGTACACGACTACAAAGATCAACCTGAAGGACAATAATAATAATAATAATAATAATAATAATAATAATAATAATAATAATAATAATAATAATAATAATAATAATAATAATAATAATAATAATAATAATAATAATAATAATAATAATAATAATAATAATAATAATAATAATAATAATAATAATAATATTAATAATAATAATAATAATAATAATAATAATAATAATAATAATAATAATAATAATAATAATAATATTAATAATAATAATAACAATAATTCGTTTTGGGGGGAAAGGAAATGACGCAGTATCTGTCTCATATATCGTTGGAGACCTGAACCGCGCCGTAAGGGAAGGGTAAAGAAGGGAGAGAAATAAGAAAGGAAGAGAGAGGTGCCATAGTGGAGGGCTCCGAAATAATTTAGACCACCTGGGGATCTTTAACGTGCGCTGACATCGCACAGCACACGGGCGCCTTAGCGTTTTTCCTCCATAAAAACGCAGCCGCCGCGGTCGGGTTCGAACCCGGGAACTCCAGATCAGTAGTCGAGCGCCTTAACCACTGAGCCACCGCGGCGGGGGTCCTAAAGGACACCCCATGTATGTTCGCCTTCACACCGTTTCGCAGCGCTGCGCCGCAGGAGATTCCCAGGGTCACGCGTTCGACCAATCTCGGCGCGCGTAAAGTGATCCGAGAGCTAGTTAGGAGAAGCGCTGCCCGCAGGGTCGCGGCACGCCGTTCGATATATCGAGCTATCGACGAAAATAAAGTTCGATATAAAGCGCGGCAATCATGTACGCTCACTCACTGTTTTAGACGAAATAATTTCTTGGTCCGATATAGCCGGTAATTCAAAATATCCGAGCTTAAAATGTTTGTGCTACACTATATTATTATTATAAAGTAGTGGTGATATACGTCAATAGTGCTTGCAGTAGAAATAGTAGTAGAGGTAGTAGCGGTAGTGGTAGCAGTAACAGTAGCTGTAGTCGCAGTAGCAGTAATAGTAGTAGTAGCCGGAAAAACAGCTGCATTAATAATAGTAGACGCGTAGGAGTAGTAACCTCACGTTATTTTTCTTCATTAAAGTTCGCTAATATCGGCGCATTTATCGTTACCAGAAATGTGAACTAAGCTTGCCTCAAATATTACACTAAAAAAAAACTGACAGAGCAGCCTCGCAAGGGTTGTTGAGACGTCGAAAGAATTGGCAGAACAAGAAATGCAAAAAGGCGGAACCATAAATGGTACAACATCTTGCGAAAACAAAACCGTTGCCGCTTGAACTTAAAGACGGCGCCAAAGCGAACCAAGATGAGCCTCATATCTATGCTGATTACTGTCAGAATACGCACGGTTTGATCTTGTACCGCGCCTGCTTAGCAAGGATAAAATATCTGAGCCGTACATTGAATCTCAGGTGCTCTCCTTACACTGCCTCATTAAGGCGACTTTGAGCTGTGAACAGGTGAAAGAAACTTGAAGCCACGTTTGGTTTTGAAGGGAGCCGACACTCGTGGTCACCATTTTCTTTTAACGTGAAATTAGGCCTTACTTCCATATGCATGAGCGAGCATGGGAAACTAACGCTTCGGCAACCTATCACAGCCTCATATACGAAGGGGAGAATAATTTGAGCCTTCCACTCCAGCAAAAAAAAGGATTCCTGCCAAATGAAACTGCCGACCCGTAATGCGCGGGAAAAATCGCAGTGGAAGATAATATATTGCTGCATAAAACTTTAAGTTCATAAAAAGCAGTTCACACATCCGGAATCTGCGTCGACCAGTGAGATATATCTTTAAAAGAGCGCTCAAAATACTTTTCTCAAATTAGTGTTCTGAAGAAAAATGAAATCTGCGCCTTTTGACTACGTTACCGTTTTTCCGGCAGCGAAAGGCACATATATATCCCGCGAAAATTTGATTTCAAATTCTTGATGCCACCGGAGTAAAAACCGTGACATACATAAGGAAGCGACGGCTTGTCGCCATTTTAAAGCCAAAAGGTAGTACAGCGTAGCCTCAAGCAACCGCGCACAAAAATCGGCGTCGACACTTCAATTTTAATCGAGAAATCACCGGTTTTAGCAATACATGTAATTCGTTGTTTGCTTTTTCTAGCTCCAAAACCCGTGTTTTCAGGGGGAATGATATCTTTTTTTTATCATAACATAGCGCCCCAAGGATACAGGTATACTTCTTTCTGCGCAGTCTCTTTAATGACAGGAAATACGGAGAGGACAACAAAGTTTTCTTACGGCTCGAGGCAATGCCAATAAAACATAGCGTTTTCAAGAGAGCAGGTTAAAATCCACCTCTTAATTATTTGTCTCGACACAGAAGTATATGGGAAATAAAATGGAATAGAACTGAATCTCCTGAAGCAATGAATGCATTCCAGAGGAAATAAAACACTGAAAATATAATAAACTGCACTCACTATAATCATAACATAACGCATAAAATACGACTCCCATTCATTGTTCCCAATTTTCAAAACAAGCCGTGACTCAGCGCGAAAGCGACACTCAGTCTTGGCGCAGCAGGCATTTGAAATGTAGCGCCCGTGTGTTGCTACCACCTGGTGCGAAGTTCACGCAGTTATTCGATTTTTGAAAGCAAAAGGCGTTCAACCAATCGAAGTTCATGGCCACTTGACGGAAGTGTACGTAGAATCGTGCATGTATGTTAA
Source organism: Amblyomma americanum (assembly GCF_052857255.1). NCBI lineage: Eukaryota > Metazoa > Arthropoda > Arachnida > Ixodida > Ixodidae > Amblyomma > Amblyomma americanum. Next base: position 89,080,725 of record NC_135500.1, on the reverse strand, counting down.
AAATGTCCGCATGTGGGGTAGGGAGTTCGCACCTGGTCGCACTGAAATTCACGGCGAAGAAAGCAGCGGGAGACCGTCAATTTGTGACGAGACAGTCTAGAAGGCCGAAGAAATGATGCGGCAAGATCACAGGGTCACACTCAACGAAATCCGCGTTTTGGTTCCTGGCGTTTCTAGTAGCACTATTGATAGAATTTTCACAGCAAAGTTGAAATATCAGAAGGTGTGCGCAAGATGAGTTCCGCGAACGCTCACAGACGACCATCAACGGCAACGCGTTGACTCCTCCTGAGAATTTCTTGGGCGGTATAGAGATGAAGTACTTTTTGGATTTCATTGCTACGGGTGACGGAACCTGAGCATTCCACTTCACACCTATGACCAAACAAGAATCACGTGAGTGGCTGCACTCCTCTTCGCCCAAGCCGCGCAAATTCAAGCGAACACAGTCTGCCGGCACAGTCATGGCAACTGTGTTTTGGAATCGAAATGAGGTAGTGTTGGTAGTCTTCATGGCTCCTAGCACCATAGTAAACGCGGACAGATATTGTGAGACCCTTAGGAAACTCATACGGGTGATTCAAAATCGCAGAAGAGGAATGTTGAGAAAGGACGTGAATCTCCACGACAACACTCGCCTCCACGTTGCCTGTCAAACCGTCTCTCTCCTGGAGCAGTTTGGATGGGACGTCATCAGTCACCCATGCTACAGTCTGCACTTGGCACCATGTGACTACGACTTGTTTCCAAAGCTAAAAGAACACCTCGCTGGAAGGCGCTTCACTGATGATGACAAAATGAACGATGCGGTGAAACGTTTCCTCAACGGCATGGCGGCGAGCTGGTGTGACATGGGCATACAAAAACTGCCCCAGCGTCTGCAGAAATGCGTGAACCGCAACGGCAATTATGTGGAAAAATAGAAGAACTTTCTGCCCCTTATTTTATTTGTAAGTTCCTTAAAATAAACATCTCATTCTATTTATAAAAGGCCTGGAGACCTTAACTTTCGAATGACCTTTGTAAAACTCCCTTAGTGGTCTTCAAGGCATGTCAAAGCAGAAGGAAGTTTTGCGGAACGGCTCCGCATGGCACCCAGAGCGTATCGCTTTCCAACCACCATTTTGTTCCGTACTTCTCATATTGCACGGGATAAATACCTGCTGCTAACCATGCATGCTGTTTCTTTGAAATGTGCATGACCTGAAAAAAGGAAACTGAAAAACGGAAAACTGAAAAAAGGAAAAAGCCAAGGAACACTGAACGAGAAGCAGATGATCCACAGCACTCGATGGACACGTAAAAAGTTGATACAAGCACAGTCTTGTTGTTTTTGTCTCGTCCTGTCTTTTACGCTGTTTACCGAGCAGTTTTCAACGAATTCCAAGCGTGAGTTATCCAATTAGCTCACAAGCAGGGCTGGTACAAGAGGAATGAAATCACCCGCAAGCTCACCCTACTAGTATTATGCAGCTTCGGAAAGAGCCATCTTTGCTGTTATTAAAATATAAACATAATATTGCTGTTCTTTGTAAGTTAATTGGGGACACTAATTTTTTTTCGACGCAAAAAAGCTTCAGTGAATCTCAGCTTTATGATGTTTTATGAAAAGTCTAGAGTTGTTGGACAACACGATCATAGACACAGCTGCCAAGCAGGTGGTAAAACATTCCTGGCTGAAATAGAGGGTGTTTGACTGATAGAAGAAAGCTGGCCAAAGGCAGTCCAATGTAAAGATGTCATTGGGCAAGGTAATAAAATATCTGCAGCGCAGCAGTTATCACGAAGTTCAGTGCTAGTGCACGTTTCCGCAGAATTAAAAACTTTCGGCTTGGAGTTATTATTCCGCAAGGACACCCGGCTAACTGCCGAAATTTTTTATCACTTCTTGTACAGCACATATTTTTTTATCTTAAAAGTCCATTGAATTTTTAGCAAACGAAAGTTCTCCATTTTGGCTTTACCTTTAGGATACATTTCAACAACACTTAAAGTTGTAAGTGCGCGTTATGGAAAAGCAAAAATACTTTGATTCCTATTTTCCAACAGATGTGTTGCGTATTGTAAAGATTTTTTGTCGTCCTGCTGAAGGTCCCCATTGTCTTCTGTGCTCCCTTCCCTAAGAACGTAAGCGTAACACTGCGTTCTGTGCTTGTTGGCGAGCGAGAGCCTTGTGCAGGGTCATGAAGAGGGTCTTGTACAGGCCGAAATAATGGGTAAAAGCGGTTTCGGTGTTTCAATCTCGGCAGAATGAGAGCGAGGAAACATCGGGAAGGCAGAAGAAGGTCATCCAATGCTTCCGCTGCAAGGAGCCCGGCCACGTCCCGGTCATCTGCTGAAATGAAATTGTGCAAAAAGCAGCTTCAGTAGGAATAGCGCTATAATCGGGCAGCAGGAAAGAAGGGTCGACGGAAACAGAGCATGTCGTTTGCTTTCCTTGCCGGCAGCCAGGCCATCTCGCATCCGCATGTCGAAAGCCCAGGAGTGCATAGACCAAGAGCGAACAAAGAGATGATGATGATGATGATGATGACTTTGATTATGATTATGATTATTACTTTGATAATGATTATGATGACAATGACGATTATTATGATTATGCTGAATTTTTATGGCGTGAGCGCATCTGCGACCAAAGAGCGCCATGGCACAATGTGTTTTTATTTCCTCAAGGTGGGGTCCTAGACCCATTTTTCAAGCTTTTCATCCTAGTTAAGTCGAGCACCTGGCCAGGGGAAGCTTGTACGCATTGTATCACCGGTGGGTACCCGGCGGCACTGGGGATGGAACCACGCACCTCCCGCATGCGAGGCGGATGCTCAACCAGTAGGCCACCGCTGCGGTCCGAAAGGGCGAATAGGACCCGACCCAAACTAGTGTCAGAAACAGTCTTACTTATGAGAACCAGCGTGATGCGCCATCAGGTGAGCTGCAAATGGAGGAAAGCAAGTACAGCCCGAAAGAGGCCGTACACCTAGCGACTGCATACCACAGTGACTGGGAAATGACGCAGTAGGCCTTTTAAAATATGAAGCTATGAAAGGCACCGCATTAGATGAGCTGCTAGAGACAAGGTATTTCGCCAAGGAAGCTATTCAGAGAGTTAAGGAAAACTAGTGATGGACAGCACCTGGCCATCGGCACTTATCTGGTCGGGCCAGGCGCATCTGATGAGCTTGATAGTTCAAGTAGTACTGAAGAGGCAGCACCGTAGAATATTTGGGTGAGACCTTTTCCCACACGCTAAAATGGGACGCTCACGATAAGACAAGTGCAAAGGCATTCAGGCAGCTCAATTTCTTGCATCGCGAACTGGCTACAGCAGCGTCTCATGTGAATTTAACCTCATATAAAACACTTGTTCAGCCGGTACTTGAATATGCCAGTATCGTATGGTCCTCGCGCCGGCTTATCTAATCGACAAAGTAGACAGGATGCGCATGGCACTACGTTTTATTTATTCCAGATAGCATGCGAATACCTGGAATCGAAATCCTATCCCACACAATCCAAATCCCAGACGCGCCGTAGCATTCGCCGCCTCTCTCACGACCATCGACAGGACACCGATGCCTTCCAAGTGAAATGCACCTATAGCACCCCCGGTCTCCCTTGCAAGTACGCCGATTACACGGGTGCACCCCAGCCCCGAGCTTGACGTCCTTATTACAGAATCAGAATTTCGCGCCGCCCTATTGAAATTACGGAATACCTCTCCCGGAGATGGTCGCATTAACAATGCAGCTATCCGAAATCTTGACGATGCTTCCACCTGTGACTTAGTCAACTACTATAATGAATGTTGGGAGGCACGTACTCTCCCTGCCTGCCTCGTGGAAGCATGGAAAAAACATCTTTTTTCCAAAACCCCACAATTCTATTACCCAAGAAAACATCCACCCCATTTCTCTTACATCCTGTCTAGGCAAGCTCTTCGAGCACATAATTCTTGCTTGCCTAACAAAGTACATGGAAGACAACCACCTTTAGCCCCCGCAGTATGCTCGGCTTTCGTGCGCATCTATCTGCGCAGGTCGCCCTACTTCAAATTACGCATGAGGAGCTTAATGATACCATCCCCCAACATACTAAAGCTATCCTGGCAGTTGACCTCACCAAGGCTTTGACAGAATTCGACACGATGTCATCTTACGGGAACGGCAGGCTCTACAGGTAGGCCCTAAAACATGCATCTACGCTCGCGCCTGTCTCTCAGGCCACACTGGCTCCCTGCGCATAGATCAGATTACCACACCCCCTTATACAATCGGAGAGTTCAAAACCCGCCAAGGGGCTGTCCTTTCTTCCATTTTCTTTAACGTTGCTCTCAACCTCCTAGTACACAAACCGGCTCTAATCCCACACATAATACATACCCTGTACGATGATGATAATACCACATGGACCACTCATGGCTCTAATGGGGAAATTGAGGAAACTATTCAGTTAGCAGCAGACACCACTTCCTCTCATGCGCCATCCATCAGGCTCGAATGTTCCCACTCTAAGTCTGCGCTCTTCCTAATTAGGCCAAAATCTGGCGCTAACTCACACATCCCAATCGCTTTGAAAGGATCCCCTATCTCCATCACACCCGCCCTCCGCACCCTTGGCCTCCACTTGCACGATTGTGGACGAAATGAATATACCTTTAAAAGGCTCAAGGCCTCCACGCAATCCGTGTTGCACCTTCTACTTCGAGTATCCTCCCTTAATAAGGGTTTAGACGAAGCTGACAAGTGAAAGTAGTGCATGCATTTACGCTTAGCCGCATTCTCTACGCAACCCTATATCTCAAATTGAACCGCACGGAGACCGAACGCATGAACGCCATGGTCCACCTGGCGACTAAGGCAGTCCTAAACCTACCTCGTAGCACTAGCACAGCCAAATTCCTTGCACTATGCATGCATAACACCATTCAGGAACTAATTGACGAGCACCTTCAGACACGGTACCTTAGACTCTCCTCCCTTCGCATCAACATACCGGCTAACCAGTCAACCCTTATAGCCATTCCTAAACACATCCATACATCTTTTGTCGTGAAACCCCTTCCTCGAAACGGTGATCCCCAACATCATATCCCTCGGCGTGTAGCTCGCGCTAATGCCCTTCATAAGTATTACAGGCAAGCCCACGATGCCGTTTGGGTAGGCGCAGAATGTACAGCGCATGAAGCGGTAGCAATTGCCTACACTCAAACCCTACCCCAGCCCTTAACTCACCGTCTTCCCGCGGGATCTGCGGCTGAGGAGGCAGAGGAGACTGTCATCGTCCAAGCAAAATTGGGGTAATATTTGTGAACAAATTGATAGAAATATTGGCAGCACCGGAACGTGGAAACAACTCCGACATCTATTAGATCCATAAAAAACAAAATCGAAGGCTCGATAGCAGCTTCAAAATGTGGTGTATAAATATAAGGTCCTATAAAGGAACTTATAGCCGAGGTTAGGGATCGCTACCTCAGCTGTTCTGGAGTTGAGAGTCTCCCTGAATACGCGGGCTCGGAAAACTCGGATTTGGACAGTCCCATTACTGTCGGAGAAGTGAGGGCTGAACTCAACCGCTTAAGAACCAAAACGGCTGCCGGTCCAGACAAAATCAACAACAGGATGGTCAGGAATCTTGACGGCGGTTTCATTCAGAATCTTACAACCTATATGCAAGAATGCTGGGACAAGGGAGAGATACCGCAAGAGAGGAAAGCTGCGAACCTGGTCTTCATTCCGAAGCCAGGAAAGAAGCTAAACTTTGAGCATCTTAGACCCATTTCCATCACATCTTGCGTAGGAAACTTTATGGAGCACGTAATTCAAACTAGACTGAATTGATTCATAGAAGATCAAATTCTTTATCCTGATACAGTGATAGGCTTCAGATCAAACCTATCGGCATGCGATGTCATGCTACAGCTGAAGGAGCAGGTAATCGATAAAAGCACTGTTGATACTAGGGTCATTGAGAGACTGGACGCCTCCAAAGATCTTGATAGTGTAAAACACGTAGCCATACCTGAGATCCTTAGCGCGCTACATGTTGGAGTCAAGACATAACTACGTAAGTGACATTCTCTCAAATCGGACTGCTGCCATCAGCCTGGGTGGACGATAACTCGCAAACATTATATTGAGGAATAGAGGGACGCCGCAAGGGTCCGTTCTCTCACCGACACTGTTTAATGTAGCGATGATTGGGCCTCCAGGACAGCTGGACGGAATCACAAATCAGCATCAGACCATATATGCGGACGATTTGACGCTGCGGGTGAGCAGGGGTAGCAATGGACAGATTGAAAGCACACTTCAGAGAGCCATAGATGTAATACAAAAATATGTCGAGCCGAAGGCTCTTGTTCTGTCATCTCAAAAAAGGGAAAGAAACAGTCTTCCTTGGAAGGGTTGTGATATCGCTTTACGAGTGAATGACAGTGCCATTCCGACGATAGACAGTATTTGAGTCCTAGGGCTCCGCATAAAACCAAATGGCAAAAACACAGAAACTATTATGAGACTTGTAGCAAGTACCAGCCAGACATGCCGGCTACGCAAGCGCAATTCTAACAAGCATGCGGGGATGAAATAGGCCCCTCTTTTGAGATTGGTTCAGACTTTCCTCATAAGCCGAGTGCTATACGTTGCCCCCTATCTCAAACTGGCCAAAGCAGAAAAGGACAAAATTGAGATCATAATAAGAAAAGGGATCAAAACCGCACTATAGGTCTTCCTCTGAACACTTCCGCGGTAAAACATCTAAGGCTACGTGTCTCCAACACTCTGAATGAGCTCAGAAGCCACCATGGTTTGGCAGCATCAAAGGCTTTTAAAAACCAAAACTGGAAGAAAAATTGTGGAGCGCCTGGGGTTCGAATCCTCGGAATGTTCAAAGCGGACAGATAACGTACCTGGAGCAACATGGGATACACTCAACCACCGCTGCCACCGCTGTCAATAATAACAATATTTAGCTTTTGGGGAAACGAAATGGCGCAGTATCTGTCTCATATATCGTTGGACACCTTAACCGCGCTGTAAGGGAAGGGATAAAGGAGGGAGTAAACGAGGAAAGGAAGCGGTGCCGTAGTTAAAGGCTCCGGAATATTTACTACCATCTGGGGATCTTTAAGGTGCGCTGACATCGCACAGCCCACGGGCGCCTTAGCGTTTTGCCTCCACAAAAACGTAGCCGCCGCTGTCGGGTTCGAACCCGGTAACTCCGAATCAGTAGCCGAGCGTCCTAACCACTGAGCCACCGCGGCGGTTAGCTGAGAAACTAAATTCGTTCGATCCAGAAGTACTCGCTTTGGAGTTGGCTGCACAACAGCGAAAAAACGATAAAGGCAAAGCTAAACGTGCAGCCGAAACGCCTGAACAACGGGAAATGCGCCTTGCTAAACGACGTCAGAAAGAAGCCTATAGATAAACAATGTATACAACACCAGCTAAGCTACAAAGCATAACCGTGACGTGAAAGCAAGTATAACTGAAGCTTTTCGCTTGTATATCCAGGCTTAACCATAGGTAAGCCACTGCCCGATTTTTTTATTGTTGTTGTTATTCTTATTGCTCTGCTCGCACTGTTGTTTATTCTTCTTCTTCTTCTTCTTCTTCTTCATCCCAGGTATATGGCACATACCCAGGCGGGGGATTTGGCCAAGGTGTAGTTGAATAAACAAAGAAGTTTCCATAGAAGATGATGACAAAAATGTAGCACCAATCGTGAATTTTGAAAAATCAATGAATAAAAACAAGAGAACAATATTTACAGTTAAATAACATACAGCATTTTGGTGAAAAAGAAGAGCTCGTAGAACTTTAAAAGAATTAGCACATCAACCTACCAGTTGCAATTATGTAATCGTGGAGAAACCCACAAATAGAACCCAATGCAAATCCCTTGGCGTTCGCACCAAACGATAATATTACTGGCAAAGATCAAGGGAGCCCTAACCTGGAGAGAGGGACCTCCAGGTAAACCTTTCTCTGAAGTGCGAACTTTGGGCAGTAGAGGAGAAAATGTTCTAAAGATTCAACTTTCCCACATGCGTCACACAGATTCGTCGGTGTCAACCCACACCTGCATAGATATAAATTCAAACTTGGAATCCTGCACCGCAACCGCGTCATTGTTACCTCACACAGCCTGGATTTACACGAACGGACGTTCGAATTATATGGTAAGTGCTGATAGTCAGTGGTATCTAGTAAGGGATCTCGTAACCTGGCTGATATATGTAGGAACCGCTTAAACCTGGAAATCGCCAGCAGGCTGAAATTCGGGACGGGATGTGTCACTGACCCGTCAAGAGCCGACCTTGCTAAGTAATCAGCCACCTCATTTGAATGAATACCTGCATAGCCAGGGACCCAGACAAAACGGACCACCTTCAAAGTGCATGGGACAAAAATCGCAGGATACGGCTCGCAAAATCTTCTTGTGAAGTGTCAAGGGAGACTAACACTGACAAAAATTCAGCGAGAATAATAACATGAGACACATGGCATGGAATTTTGTGAAGGGCCATTCCAAGAGCCAAAAATTCCGCAAAGAATATAGGAATATAATCTGGGATGCGGACGCAATAGCTCCATGCCAAATCCTGCGAAAAGATGCCAACTGCAGCTTTTTGGCAGTTGACGGAGGCATCGGTAGCAAGCACCGTATGATGGGGGTATTTCTCCATGTGATCCGAGAGAATACCGTTTAAAATGTTTGCTGGCATGTGTTTCGCATGAGATGGGAAGATGTAGTCGAAATGGAATTCCACTGCTGCCGGCGTGTCATCAACCCACTGCAAAGAACTGAGATCAACACAAATCGGTGTTAAAAGGTTCTGCGTTAACATAAGTTGTGGCATTTGATACCGTGGCCAATGATGAGAAAAGAGTAAGGCCGGCTGAGACACAAAAATAGGAGTACTGACATCAGTCACTGGGTCCATCGACCTGAGGAAAGTTCGCACCGTGAGTATTTGAAAACGGGAAGTTAGATCAGGGATACGGGCTTCCAGATAAAGCAGGGCGTTTGAAACTGATTTTGGGAGACCAAGGCAGAGGCGGAGAGCTCGCCTTTCCAGTAAGATTAAGGGTTGAATCTTGTAGCTTGCGCTACAAGAGAACAGAATGCAACCAAATTCAAGTATAGGTCTTACGTAGGCTTTGTATAGCAGCAATAACGTGTCGCGGCGCATCCCAAACTTTTTATTGGCGATTCTTGTCAGCCGGCCTACAGCGCGTTCTCCTTTAAAAGCATTGTTATTTATATGAAGGCTCCAATCTAAAGCTGGGTGATAAGTAACACCCAGATACTTTACGGATTCCACTTGTGGAATCTGGAGAGAGCGATGGACTAATGAAATGTGCAAAGGCCTGTCTGGAGGAAATACCAAAACTCCGCCTTTGTCTACATTCAGGGATAAATTAATACCCTGCAACCATACTCCAAGAGCATCCAGATATCCCTGCAGAATGTGGTAAAGGGAGTGGATATCCCTGGCCGAGGCGAAAAAAGCTATGTCATCTGCATACACAAAAACTGTTATATCAGGACGAATGGGGATGCCACTGACCAAAATATTAAAAAGCAGAGGGGATAGCACCGATCCTTGTTTCACACCTCTTGATTGATAATATGTATTTGAAAATAGGGTTCCCTCGGCGCAGTAAAAGAATCTGTCCTTCAGAAATTCAGATATCCAGGCATAAATGTAGGTTGGAGGATGTAACTGAGCAAGTCTGTTAAGTAAAATAGTATGCTCTACACTGTCATAGGCCTTTGCTACATCAAGAGTGACCAAAGCTGAAACTTCTCTTCTGCGTAGCGAGAGCCGGATTCTGCTCTCTAGATCCACATGCGCGGACCATATAGAGCATCCACGACGAAAGCCAATCTGGGCTAAGCTGAGACCGTTGATGTTATGAACATGTTTTGTGAGACGACTGTGCACTATTCTTTCTATTAATTTGACGAAATTTGAAGTCAGCGCAATTGGCCGAATATTATCTAAGACGTATCCTTTTCCTACATCTTTAATTAATAAAATAATTTTCGCCGTCTTCCAAATGCTTGGAATCCATGCATTTTCCAGAGAAGCATTGACCATATCTAAGAGGGCGCTTGTAAACTCCTGGGCTAAAATTTTAATCATACCAAAAGTGACACCATCTGGTCCAGGAGCTGCAGGATGCAACATTGCCAGGACTGAGAGGAGCTCTGATGCGTCAACCTCGGTATAATCTGAAGAGGGTGAAATTGTGCACAAAGGGACGTTGCTCTGCGTCTGGAAGCGTACGCCAATCCCTGAGCAATACACTCCAGGCTTTCCTCAGCCTCTTGTGGTGACAACACTGTTGAACTAGTGAGAAGAGGGACGACAGAACTGAATATAAATTCTGAAGAATCCTGGGAGACCTTGCCTGTTGTTCGGACCCTGAGCTCAAGCTCCTCCAAGTCCGACCCGCTGAAGAGGCTGCCGGGACACAAGACCTCCCTGCCAGCATCTAAAGCGGTGCCTGTTGCCTGCCCCCAAATGGAAGGGACCAGAGGGAATGCCACTCCTCACAGGCATACCCGAACGCTTGTGCTCCGGCCCTCTCTCACGTCTGATGAGGCCGCGGAACGCGTTCCACAACCAGTGACCACTTGCAGCGAATACCCTCTACACCACAGGTTGGCGAGGCTCACATACCCTCTGCCGCACGAAGACCTAAGCAAGGCTAAAGAATACAAACACAGACGCCTTCAAACGAATACCTTTATAACACCCGTGAAACTAAACATTTGGTATCCCACAATCTATGAACTGTAATGTCCACATTGTAGAGAAATAACTTCGGCTTATCACGTAGTGTGGGCTGGCCAAATAAATGCCGCTTTCGGCCCTATACCAACCCAGACCTGAGGCGATTGGAGGCCATTCTGCTCAGCGCAGACCCTGCTCACCAGCGTGGATTTGCACTCAGAGCACTCGCTGCTGCGCAAGCCAGTGGACTTCCGGAATATGCGTCCCACCCAGAAACTCTTGAATCTCGGAAATTGGAAATTGGTTTTTGAGGAAAGAAAATGGCGCAGCTAATGTCTCACATATCTCGGTGAATACCCGAACTGCCCCGTAAGGGGACGGAGGGAGTTGGAAGTAATAATAATAATAATTAATAATAATTGGTATTTTGGGGAAAGGAAATGGCGCAGTATCTGTCTCATGTATCGTTGGACACCTGAACCGCGCCGTAAGGGAAGAAATAAGAGAGGAAGTGAAAGAAGAAAGGAAGAATTAGGTGCCGTAGTGGAGGGGTCCGGAATAATTTCGACCACCTAGGGATCTTTAACGTGCGATGACATTGCACAGCACACGGGCGCCTTAGCATTTTTCCTCCATAAAAACGCAGCCGCCGCGGTCAGGTTCGAACCCGGGAACTCCGTATCAGTAGTCGAATTGGAAGTGAAAGAAGAGAGGTACCAATGTGGAGGGCTCTGGAATAATTTCAAACACTTGGGGATATTTCACGTGCACTGACATTGCACACCACACTTGCTACATTGTTTTAGATTTGTTATTAGACATGGAATAGTCCTGGACGTTGATATAGAAAAAATTGTCTTTTGGGCAAAGCAATTTGCGCAGTAACTGTCTCACATATCGACGGAAACCTGACCCGAGCCGTAAGGGAAGCCATAGAGGGAATGAAAGAAGAAAGGAGGAAAGAGGTGCCGCCGTGGAGTGCTCCGCAATAATTTCGTCCACCCGGGGATCAATAACGTGCACTGACATCGCACAGCACACGGGCGGCTTTGCGCTTCTCCTGCATCGAAACGCGGCCGCCGCAGTCGAGTAATTAGAGGCGAATAAAAAACATGGACGTCGATGTCGCCGGCGAGAGGGCCGGCGAGTGCGAACGGGCTTCGCATCGGCTCTCAACAAGCACGGCGATTTCGTCTAAATTTCGACCCACGCAGTGCCCATCTTTTCACTGCACCGTTCGTAAAGGTGAGCGCTACCATCTGTTCGAAATTGGTGGCCGTCGGTCCCCCATAACTGGGCCCACGGGCAGAAAACCGACCTTTGCCGATCAGCTGCCGGACTAGGCCTCGCGCCACCGTGCGCTATGCCTAAGCCGCTTCCACCTCCCCTACATCGACAGTATGAAGGTCCAAGTGATCGGAGAGACCATCAACCCAAAGGACTACAATCCCGGGGACTAGAACCATATCCTGAGCTTACCCGCCCGTCAGAAAGAAGCACCGAAAATCCAGGACCAGGCGAACGCCACCACCGGCTCACGACCTGTAGATTCCGTACACCTAGCGTCCCAGTTGCGCACGAAGCAGCTCGCGGCGCGAAGGTCGCGACGCCAGCCGCGGTTGCCTGAGGATGCCTACAAGAGAGTGTTTCGTTCAAACGGGGGACATAACTTAAACGATCTTCAACCGCGCCAGCTTCGGCTGGCCCTGATAACTGCAGCCAAGGACCTCCAAGCCCCGGACGGCACCAACTTGAGTATCCACCCCCTAAACAACACCTGCACGATGAGTACCCGCATCAAGCCGACGCGCTACGCCTGGCCGCCATCAAACAAATCACAATTCAAACCCAAGCCAACACCGTCACCGCCTGCACCGCCCCCCCCCCGTCCGGGACGGTGCAGTAAGAGGAGTAATCACTAACGCCTACTGGGAAGAAACCCGAGAACAGATTCTGGAAGACCTCATCACGGGCAACCCTGGCGTCCCCATCATTGATGCACGCCGCATGGGACAGACCCGTTCGATCCTCATCACCTTCCGGGCGGGTCCGGGGCCCCGAACCATCTCCTACTGAGGCGGACTCTACAGCTGCACTTTATATAGGGAACACCTGATGCTTGCACAAACTGTAGAAAACCAGGAAATAGCGCGGATGTGTATACCCTTCAGCGTACGCAAAACTGCTCAAGATGCGGTATCCCTCACCCTCGAGAGGACACTCCGACATGCACCCCAGCCTCATACTTGGGAGGCGCCCACATGACGGGTACTAAAGGTTGCAAAGTGAGGGGACGCCGCTCACCGCCCGCTTCACCGCAACCGCAAACCTCCCGCACACCGGAGCGAGACGCGGACCGCGCCAGTGTTCGTCGCTCTTGCAAGTCTCGCTCATCGTCTCGCCGCCGCCAAGACCAACAGCCTCTACAACTTTCCTGAGCAGACAGAGTAGCAGGCAACAGGCTCAAAGCTACCAGCAAGCCCTCAACCCCCGTCCACACAGGTGGAGCCCCGTGACCGGGAGCTCCAAGCCCTGCGACAGGAGGTGAGTCGTCTTACCTTTCTCAGGACACAAACCTCCACCCCTTTACCGCTTCCGCCAATAGTGCCTCCCACGCACCCCACGATGCTACCTAAAACACCCACTGAAAACATGGATCAATCGAACTCCCAACCCCCCGCCCTCACCCCCACCCAAGAAAAAACGCACAACAGAGCAACCACCCGTCGCCCAGACCGACCTTCAATCTCTAGAGGCCCGCAAGGACGCTAAACTCGCCGAAGTGAACGTGCGTCTAGAGGCAAAATTCAATCACCTCATCGACCACCTGTCCCACACGCTTCGAGCAACAAATTGAAGCGGCATTTACGCGCATGGTGCACACCCTTGAGATGAGCCTTGCACGGTGCGACACCCGCCTCCAAATAATAGATCAAGCCCTTCCCACGCTGCACCTACCCAATCCCTCCCGTCAATCCCGCCCGCCTACCCCACAGAACCCCCTACCCAACCCACCTACCGTCAACCCACCCAAGCTACAGTATGGCGGGGCGACCACCTAATTCCTTATCAATTCTGCAGTGGAACTGCCGCCGCTTCAGGGGCAAGCGCGCCCCCTCCAACTCCTCCTTTCCACATTTCCCACGCCCCACATCCTCCTCCAGGACACACATGCCCCTGCCACACTTCCCAGTTACACATCCACTCACTCGGACGGAACGAATACACACAGGGCTTCCACACTCATACATCGCTCCATTGCACACCAAACGCATCAGATCGCCTCCGAGACGCCCTGCGTGATCACAGAAATCATACCAGATGCACACTCCACACCATCTATTTTTATTACAAATATATACCACACACCGTCTCATTCGATGGCTTCATTGGAAACGCTACTGCGTGATCTCCATCGTATTGCACGCAAGCATCCATTGATTATCGGAGGGGACTTCAACAGTCAGTATACTGAATGGGGCTACCGAAACACCACGGCACGAGAGAGGCGACTCTGGTCCTTGGTACAACAGCTCCGCCTCACAATACACAGCAACTTTAACACTCCCACGAGAATTAACAACAGTGTCAGCGTGGACACCAACCTGGACTTGACACTGAGCCGCAACCTTGCGGGTATTACGTGGAACACAACACATCACACATTAGAGAGCGATCATTACATCTTCTCCATTAAAGTACCTTACAAACAAAGTACGACCCTTCACCTAACACACAAACTCACCAACTGGGATGCGGTCCGCGCCGCACGGGCGGCCCTTCCTGACGCTCCCATTAGAGACATCCACCAGTGAGTGGCATCACTCTTGAACGATGTCTGCGCACACACTCGAACGCTTGACACCACACCAGATACGCCCACATGGACGCTCGCCTGGCCCACCTATGAGAGGCCCACCATAGCATCCTAGAGCGCTGGAAAGGGCAAAAGCTCAATGGGACCCTTAAAAAGCGGCTAGCCGCAATGCAAACACTAATTTCTTAGCACTCTGAGGAGCTCTGCCGATCCAACTGGGGACAGATTTGCGAGAGTATGGCTGGCAGTCTGTCCTCCAAATCCAGTTGGCAACTCTTCCGTCACTTGATTGACCCCACGCAATCCAAACCAGCCACACAGCACCACATCACATGCCTTATACACAGGACCGACCTTACTCCCAACGCACATCGACATACTTTGGAACACACACAGAACTCCCGATACTTCAAACCTCTTGCCCCCCTATGCCGGCACCCCGAATGCCAATCTCGACGCGGAGATTAAAGAAGCAGAAGTCAGAGCGGCCCTCCTGACTCTCCGCTCTAACTCCACTTCAGGTGTTGACCGTATCTCCAATAGCATGCTCCGCAATTTGGACGATCAGTCGATTGCCCAGCTCACGGGGTGATTCAACACATGCTGGCAGGAGGGCACCCTTCCGCAATCCTGGCGTCACGCCAAAACCTTAAACAAACCAAAGCCCCACAAACCCTTTACACCTGCAAATCTTCGTCCCATCTCACTAACATCGTGCTTGGGGAAGCTTTTGGAGCATGTCGCACTCAACACATGACGGAGCAAGACCTCTACCCGCACAGCATGGCGGGTTTTCGTCCCCACCTGTCGGCACAGGACGCCATGCTCCAGCTCACACATGATATTTTTGACCTCCTCATACCGGGCCACACAAAATCTGTCCTCGCCTTTGATCTCTCCAATGCCTTTGATGGTCTAGACCACAAAGCGATCATGGCAGCGCTCTCCTCCTTGAACATAGGTGAACATATGTACTCCTATATTCAAGCATTCCTTACTAACCACATGGCCGAAATTCACTTCGGTCCCCACAGATCCCGCCCATGCACCCTTAGTGGGGTTGGCACCCCTTAGGGATCTGTCCTCCCCCTTTCCTCTTCAATGTCACACTCATCCCCCGTGCCCGCAAACTACAAACCATCCCTCACCTTCGGCATACACTCTATGCTGATGATATCACCCTAGGGACCACCCATGGCAGTGATGGAGACATAGAGACTACTCTGCAGTCGGCAGCTACCCTCGCCCAAACACATGCACAGAGAATCGGACTCTCATGCTCTCTAGAGAAGTCGGAGCTCCTCATACTCCGCCCCACAACCCGAAACTGCCTCACAGCCCACATAACCGTGGAACTGGAAAACTGTTACATCCCGGAAGCACACACGCTCCGGGTACTGGGCCTCCACATTCAGAACGAAGGGAAAAACACTCATCATCCATAAACTCAAGCAGACGGCGGCGTCGATGTCCCACCTAATGCGATGAGTTTCTGGACACCACCAGGGCATGAAGGAGCATCATCTATGTTGTCTCATTCATGCCTTCGTCCTGAGCCGCTTTCTCTTTACGCCCCCTACCTGAAACTCCAGGGCACAGAAATCTCCACCCTGGATGCCATGTACCAAACAGCATTTAAGACAGCCCTACACCTACCCCTGAATACCGCAACCGAAAAACTCCTCCAGCTAGGCCTACACAACAGAATAGGTGAACTTATCGAGGCCTACCGACAGACACAATACACACGTCTCTCGGGAACCACCACCGGCAGACACATCATACATACCCTCGGCATCAGGATACCAGCCATGGATCCCACACAGCTCCCGGTCCCCCACCACATTTACCGCGTACATTAAACCTCTCCCCAAAAACATGCACCCCACCTACCCCGAACCCCGCCGCAGAGCTCGCGCACAGGCGCTCCACAAACACTATGACATTGAACCGGATGTTTTGTGGGTAGATGCCGCATGCACAGGCGAGGACGCTGTTGTAGCCATCACGAACCCCTCCCTACAACCGATTGCCACCCTTCACATATCCCCCACTGCCACTTCGGAGCAGGCTGAAGAGGCCGCTCTTGCCCTAGCCATCACGCGCATGGATGCCACGTATATACTGTCAGACTCTAAAACTGTCATACTAAATTTCGTCCGCGGTAGAGTTCACGTCCCTGCATTTCTTATATTGAACTCCCTCGCCGCACACCCGCCCCGCCACATGGACCTCATATGGATGCCTGTCCACGCCAGGAATCCCGGGAACGAGGGTGCCCCTACTGCGCTCCGAGGACCCGGCCAAGCAAGCCATCGCCACAGGCCGGGCTACCAGCGTCATGAGCCTCCGGGGCATGAACGTTTGAGTGCAGTGGGGCCGTGCGGGGGCCCAAGGACCTGCGTGTCCTAAGCTACCCTGTGTGTAATAAAGTTTACACCACCACCACCATCAAAAACACCTAGGACGTCGAAATATTACAAAATGAAAAAAGTAGAGGTAACCGAAAGACGTACACTGTACCATGTCAGTGCACGTTGAAAAACCTCAAGTGGTCGAGATTAAACCACAGCCCTTCATTACGGCACCTCTTTCTTCCTTTCTTCTCTTAGTCACTCCTTTATTTCATCCCTTATGGCGCCGTTGAGGTGTCCGCCGAGATGTGCTGTCACTGCGCCATTTCCATTCCCCAAACAGCAATTTTAACGAGACAGCGTAATGGAGCTCGTGTCGTGGTAAAGCCGGTGTCGTCGGCGTCGTCGGCCGTAAGCAAAAAATGGCGCATCTCGGTGGACACCTGAACCTCGCCGTAAGGGAAGGGATTTTTCTTTCCATACGGTGCGGTACGGGTGTCCAGCGAGAATTGAGGCAGGCCTCATTTTCGTTCCTTAAAACCAATTTTCAATTTCCTTCCCTTACGGCCCGGTTCGGGTCTCAACCGAGATATGTGAGACAGGTGCCCTTTTCTTAAATTGTCCAATGGGCCACGCATCGTGCCGACCGGCCGATGGCGTTCCGTGAACCCCTTGGCCACGCTGCACCAAGCTGTCTTGTCTCACTCTTAAAGACGAAGCTTAAGTGTCCTCCAAATTTTATGCGAAGCATAATAGGGACACTACTTAGCTCAACCATAGCCCAGCCTGGCGCGGCCGCCACCACCAAGGCTAACTCCCGCTCCTCCCGCTAGGGGCGCTGCAGCCGAGCACGTGGCCTGACGTCACGCCAGCTGAAAAGAGACGGGGCTCAACTCGCGCGGTCGCCGCGCGGCCGCGACCACCAAGGCTAACTCCTGCTCCTTCCGCTACGGGTGCTGCAGCCGAGCACGTGGTCTGACGTCACGCCAGCTGTGGAGAAACGGGGCTCAACTCGTGGTCGCCGATCGGCCGCGACCACCAAGGCTAACTCCCGCTCCTCCCGCTAGGGGGCGATTGTCGTCGCGGCATTGTATAGAGCCCCGCTCCTCACGCCGACGCAGTCATACCGCGAGATGCCGCCTACAGACAGGGAAGCTCGGCGGAATGAAAAGCGTAAGCTTCAGCGAGCCACCGAGACTGATGAAGAACGAGAAAAACGACTCGCCGAGCGTCGTGCCCAGTATGCATCTCGACGACAACGTTCCTCTAAGGAAACAACGGTAAAGGAAGAAGTTATGAGGTTGCCCGACAGTGCTTCTACCAGTTCGGAGCGCCGAAACGCAACCAAATGGCAGATGCGTGCTCAAGAAACTCCCGAACAGCGACAGCAGCGGCTTGAAAAGGAGCGTGCGACCAGAGCATTTCCATGTATAACCAAGTGTCACCAGGCTATACCCTTTCACAAATCTATTATGCTTCGCATCCTAGGCTTAACCTTAGCTAAGCCAGGCCATTTTTATCATATTCATTTTACAAAAAGAGTAGTAGAGTAGAGAAGAGGTTAGAAAGAAGAGTAAACAGGATAAAAAGGAGTTAATTGACGTAAAAGTAAAAGACTTCTGGTGGTTTAGCTCTTAACCTTTGGTTGAAAGCGAAAACGTGCATATCCCGGGATACGTTTATCGTCGAGCGACTGGCGGTTTTCATAGGTAGCCTTTTGATACACACACAGTAGAAGACATTTTTATAATTGTTAAACATTTTGCTTCCTTTAAAACGACATTAAAGGCGCTCACACAAAACAGTATACATTTATTATAGCTTTGTTGCTATTTATAACTGTAATATTGCTTCTTGTATGCGGAGATATGGAACCAAATACTGTTTCAAACGACGCGCAAACACCGCTGATAATTTTAAAAAGCCAAATTGAAAAAGAAAAGCTTTTTTTCGGGAAAGGAGCCGTCCCACCAACTTTCGTTTTCATTCGCATACGGCGAGATTAGGGTGTGTACCGAGATGTGTGAGACCGACTGATCCGGAGTTCCCGGCTTCGAACCCGACCGCGGCGGCTGCGTTTTTATGGAGGCGAAACGCGAAGGCGCCCGTGTGCTATGCGATGTCAGTGCACGTTAAAGATCACCAGGTGGTCGAAATTATTCCGGAGCCCTCCACTACGGCTCCTCTTTCTTCGTTTCTTCTTTCACTCCCTCCCTCATCTCTTCCCTTACGGCGCGGTTCAGGTGTCGAACGATATATGAGACAGAAATAATAATAATAATATTAATTGGTTTTGGGGGGAAAGGAAATGTCGCAGTATCTGTCTCATATATCGTTGGACACCTGAACCGCGCCATAAGGGATGAGTAAAGGAGGGAGTGAAAGAAGAAAGGAAGAAATAGGCGCCGTACTGGAGGGCTCCGGAATAATTTCGACCACCTGGGGATCTTTAACGTGCACTGACATCGCAAAGCACACGGGAGCCTTAGCGTTTTTCCTCCATAAAAACGCAGCCGCCGCGGTCGGGTTCGAACCCGGGAACTCCGGATCAGTAGTCGAGCGCCCTAACCACTGACGCTCGACTACTGATCCGGAGTTCCCAGAAACTGCGCCATTTCCTTTCTCCAAGAAAACAATTATTATTATTATAAATTCCTTTCTTTAAAACAAACTTTCATTTCACTTTCCTTCCCTTACGGGCGTGGTTCGGGTGTCTACCAAGATATGTGAGACAGGCGCATTGCCCTTTCCTTAAAACCAACTTTGACTTCATTTTCCGACCGCGGCGGTTGCGTTTTTATGGAGGCAAAACGCTAAGGCGCGCGTGTGCTGTGCGATGTCACTGCACATTAAAGATCTCCAGGCGATCGAAATTATTCCGGAGCTCTCCACTACGGCACCTCTCTCTTCCCTTCTCCTTTCACTTCCTCCTTTATCCCTTCTCTTACGGCGCGGTTCAGGTGTCCAGCGATATACGAGACAGATACTGCGCCATTTCTTTCCCTTAAAAACCAATTAATATTATTTTATTATTTTCCGTACCTTACGGGCGCGGTTCGGGTGTCGGTCTCCACAGCAGGTGTCCCGTCGATCACGCCTAGCGTTCCTCTGAACACATAAAAGTGCACCGGTATTTTATAACAATCGGTTTTCGGTGAAAGGAAATGGCGCTGTATCTGTCTCATATATCGTTGGACACCTGAACCGCGTCGTAAGAGAAGAGATAAAGGATGGAGGTAAAGAAGAATTGGAGAGAGAGGTGTCGTAGTGGAGGGCTGCGGAATAATTTCTACCACATCGGAATCTTTAACGTACACTTGCATCGCACAGCACACGGAAACCTTAGCGTTTTGCCTCCATAAAAACGTAGCCGCCGAGGCCGGGTTCGATCCCGGGAACTCCGGATCATTGCTGAGCGCCCTAACCACTGAGCCATCGCAGCGGGTTAGCGCATTTTATTGCGAACTTACTTTCAAGTCCTGCGCATACGATGCCGGCATACGCCTTCCCGCTTGACCGGAGGGCAAAGTCAAAGGTCAAGGTCTAAGGCGATATAATTGGTGTAACAGCCACTGGTGTCGCTACAGTAGCTGACGTCATGAGTGGAACCTGATCCCCATGTGTTGTGCTTATCGTTTGACCTCTACCTACATTGAAGTTGAAACTTGCGGCCACCGTGGCCTCTAGCTACATTCGAGTTCAAACGTGCGGCCCCCGCTGACGGACGGCTCCAAAAGCTGGCATAGTGAAGCTTTTCGCTTAAAAAATTACCTAATGAGAAAAGTGCATAAAAACAGAAACGAAGGAGACCTGCCGTGGTGGCTCAGTGGTTAGCGCGATCGGCTACTGATCAGGAGTTCCCGGGCTCGAACCCAACCGCGGCGGCGGCGTTTTATGGAGGCAAAACGCTAAGGCGCCCATGTGCTGTGCGATTTCAGTGCACGTTTAAGATCCCAAGGTGGTCGAAATTATTCCGGAGCCCTCTACTACGGCGCCTCTCCCTTCTTTTCTTCTTTCACACCCTCCTTTATCCCTTCCCTTACGGCGCGGTTCAGGTGTCCAACGATATACGAGACATACTGCGCCATCTCTTTCCTCAAAAACCAAATATTATTATTATTTAGGAGAAAAAAAGTTAGCTGTGGTTTAGCTCTGGTTAACCCAAGTCGAATTGTGAAAACTTAGTTTCCTTGGCACGTCGTCTACGCAGCGTCTCATACCGATGCTCTCGAGAACTCAAACCGGCCTCTTCCGGAGTCGAAAAATCACTCCGGGACGTAGCACGACTTATTCTAGCCGCATCTTCGTTACGAAGCTTCTAGAGTCGTGCGGTGCGTTTTTCTGGTGTCTCTTGAGCGCGTTGACTCTTCCTCGCTTCGTTCTGTCGTTGATGCGTCTTTTGCGCGCTCTTCATAACGACTACAATACGCTGCTGCTGTTGCTGACAGGATGAAAGAAAAGGGAAGTGCACGGGCCTGCCTACTGGCTCAAGGCTAACCACGCTAGCCGACGCGTGCTGAAACTATAGGAGAGTCAAAGGATAGTAGAGCAAAGATAGAAAGAAAAGGCGGGCGCTATCATGCCCCGAGGCGATCCCTGAGGCAGTGCGATACCGGGCCGACCCGTGCCAGTGTGCTTCAAGCACACCGTCATATTCCAAAATTAATTTTATTATCTTTCGCATTCTCCCAATACGGGACACCGCAGTGATTTCTCTACTAGGGTGCCTAGATTCGCCGAGCTTCGAGGCACCCTCTCAACGTTTATAGATAAACGTTCACCCTACTCTGAACTTTTTCCGGAGACTTCCAGAACAGCTCTTCTTCTTTTCTACTTTCAATCCCTCCTTTAACGCTTCCCTTATGGTTCTGTTTTCGTGTCCGTCAAGATAGGTGAGAGAGTTACTTCGACATTTTGTATCCTCCAAAACCAATTTTCCAGGACCAGGACACGAGCGCGAGGCTTCTGAAAACGCGCCGTTTTCACGAGTTCACGAGGGAAACGCACGTGCATAACCTGGCAGCGCGCGCTCGTAGCTTTCAGTACATAGCCACAGAATGCTCCCTGATGACAGTCAAATGTTTGTGACGTGTCACCGCAGACGCCCGTGGGAAGCTGTGGTGTTGGGAGTTGGGTGAAGGAGCTTTTAAGTGTGTGACGCTCGAACGGTGTTCCCTGGAATGGACGTTGCCAAGCGATCGCCTTCGGCTGGCCCAACCTTTTGCAGCTGTTCGGGTAAGTCTTGTAATGCATATTTCCGGCGATATGAGCTGTTAACTTTGCTTTTTTTAAATCGAAATTCGACGTGGGACGAAAACGCCCAACTCAGGCCCGCCGCTGGAGCCATGATTCTTCGCTTGTCTGAAGGTCTGAAAAGCACCTTGTTGGGAAAGCTCGTTTTGCATTCTTTTGAAGGAGCGCAGGAGTACACGGGCTGATGGAAAACACAATTGCGTTGTTTCGTAGCACGTTTAAAAGATTTCTCCAGTGAAGTGCGGGAGACAGCATTCGAATAGAGGAGGAAGCACCTCGGTGTCTATATCACCATCGAGAGCAGATGTACGTACTTATACATGAAATGCATGACAGAAAATGCGCAGTGCGTTCTAGGATGGTTTATATGTGGTGGTAGCCGAACGCGAGTTTTAGGGCTTTCGTATGAGCCATTCTATTGGAGATCAAACAACGCTCACGACGTAGCATATTATGGTGCACGTTGTTTGAGAAGAAATTTAACATGGTCATTTGCGTTGATTTTCTGTAATTGATAGAAAAAAAACTGGCAGTGGCTTAACTATTCTCAACCTAGTTAGACAAAGCGAAAGCTCCGTGACACTTGGCTGCGCTTCGACGCTTGGAACGCTTCGCAGGCGATTCAGACACGCTCTCAGCCGCGCTCTCATCCATGGCGAAAGTGTATGCGCGAGCGGCGTCGCGTCTTTAAGCGAACGCCGAGTCACGCATAGTCTCATGACCACATCTGGCGTTCACAATTGATTGAACAGATTTTATTTCCGTCAGAAAAGACGTTCCTCCGATGTGTCGTGGGAGCTCAGTGGTTAGGGCACATGGCTACTGATCCGGAGTACCCGGGTTCGAACCCGACCGCGGCGGCAGAGTTTCGATGAAGGGGAAACGCACAGGCACCCGTGTGCTGTGCGATGTCAGTGCATATTGAAGATTCCCAGGGGGTGGGATCGGAATTATTCCGAACTCCACTAGGGCGCCTCTTACTTTCTCCTTTCACTCCCTCCTTTATCCTTTTTTTACGGCGCGGTTCACATGTGTGCCGAGTTGTGAGGCAGATACTGCGCCATTTCCTTTCCCCCAAAACGAATTTAAATTTTCCGGGCCCGACACGCAGGTCTGGGAGACAGGGAGTTGCGCGTCCGCGGTTAGAGGCTGGCTGGCAGTCCTTGACTCTTAGCGGCCTCTTCCGCCAGATGCATGATGCTGCGTTCCGCAGCTGGCCTGGCGAGAGCGCTACATCACGCGGCATTAGTGGCCACTCATCATGGTCTTCTACGTGGCGCCACTACGGTGGTGCTTGCGCGAGAATTTTAAAGCGAAAGCTTTAGTTATACCTAAGCACTGTATGGCTATGTAGGCTGTTTCGGCGTCGACTTAATATTCTCGGTCCTATAACGGAGGAATCAGTTGCTATATGCCAAAAAAGAATGGTTTGGTCGGATAGAGCGTCGAAAGAGGGCGTGCAGGTAACAAAATGGTTAAGGTGGGTTAATAAGGTAATTACTTACGACCAAATGCGTTAAAATGTGTGAGGCAGGAAAAAAAGTGGCGCCAAACTTGAAAACACCTGATCTGGGCGGAGCTATACCGCGGCGTCAAATTTTTAAAACCGTTAGTATGGACGGACCGAAGCCTGACGCCAAATTTGAAAGCGAGGCGTGGCGCCAAGATTGAAAAAAAAAATGGGCAATGGTGAAACCTGAATAATTCAAGGAAGTGGTAGAAAACAGCGCAGCGACGGCGGACACGTATGAAAAAAGAACACGAACAAGCGCTGTTCTTCGTATGTGTCCGTCGTAGCTGCGCTGTTTTTTACCCTGTTCTTGATGCACCAACTCGTCAGTGGTCGGTTCTTCTGCTGATTAATTTAGGTAAAGTTGGGGAAGAGGCGCCACTGATTACGTATTCCTCTAATTCAGGTGCCGCAGCAGGAGCCGCAATAATCTCATATTTTTTTTCCTTCAGTAGCTCCTTCGGCATGTGTTTAATATAGACTTAAGCTGATGAGAACCACGTTACGTCGCCGAGGCTAAGCTGTGGCTAAACCGACAAAAAACTGGAGCTCCGAAAGCAATGAAAAGCGCACAAGCGCACAATTGGCCCCCTGGAACAATCGACACCTCAGTCGCGCTTTAAGCTAGGTGGCGGTAGTGGCGGATGTGCGCTTCATGTGTTGGCATTGAAAAAGCTGTGGCAGGAACGCGGCACTGAAGCCATAGGCCTTCGAAGTTCATTGTGTTAATTGTCATTGGCGTTGACAACATTCTATATGTCGATTATTTTGAGGAAAGGAAGGGCGCATAACTGGCTTCTTGGGTTAATGGACGCCTCAATCGCGCTTATGATACGTGGCATTGGGGAGGGGTGTGGGCTGCTTACATTAGCGCTGGCAATGTTGTGGAAGACACGCAGCACTGCAGCAATGGGCTGCAGCATTCATTTGGTGACAAATATCTCGCGATAAACCATTAACTACCACCTTTCAGTGTGGCAGGGTGAGCGTGGAACGCACTGAACGTTACAGATGCCAAATCGTGTCAAACTGCCCGATGTACCGCAGCTTTCAGTCTCTAACCAGGTTCAGCAGTAATAAACCGAAGATGTTTTTTTTTTGTATTCAAAACTGCCCATTATAACTCGAAATATCCAGCGTGTTTTAAAGCGAAAGCTTTACTGCGGCATTTTCCGCGATTTTCACCGACCACGCAGATTTGACCCTTAGCGAACTTCAGCGCGTGGTGCAAGCTGCGCCGAAACCGATGAAAAGCGGGAGCTTCAAAAGCAAACGAAAGACGCAAAACCGGCCGCCTGTGAAATGATACATCTCAGTCGCGCTTTAAGCTACGTGGCGGTATAGTGACAAATGTGCGCTGCATGAGTTGGCATTGACAACGTTGTGGCATAAACGATCCTCTGGAGCTATAGGCCGTCGGCGTTCATTGTCTTCATTGACGTTGGCGTTGACAGCGTTCTATAGAGATTTTGAGGAAAGGAAGAGCGCATAACTGGCTCCCTGGGTTGGTGAGCGCCACAACCACGCTTTCATGTACTACAGCCGAGAAGTTTCCGGACGCGAGTTCTAGGAAAAATGTTTACTGTAGGTCTACACCGCTAACCAGTCGCATGATAATGTACGAAGACACTAAAGGCCTAAATTTTCTTTCCTTTCGTCACAATATCAGGTGACTGAGTAGCAAGGTGGAGCTGCATAAAACGTTTTTTAAGAGCGTGAGCTCTTATTCATCACGTTTCTTGATTTCTTGGGGTCTGCTACCAACTCCCTTCGGCGTGAATTTTTCCGTCCGAAGAATTCAAGATGGCGGCCCTCAGAGTAAATCGATAGAACAACGCATTTAGTGATTAATTGCTGACGTCGTTATTATTTTTAATTGGCGACTTATTGGTAATGTAGCGATGGCATAGAGGTAGAGCGTCTGCCTCGCGTGCAGGAAGACCGGGGTTCGAATCCTGATGCCGCGCAATTCTCCACCGGGTTTTAAAAACATCCGCGTGTCGATGGAATTGCATAACCAAGCCTGGGGTGCGCACTGATCTCTGTAACGAGAACAGACAACGCACTCCCTCACCAGAGGATGATTTGGCCACCCTCCTGTAGTACATGGCCACAACTTTCCATGAACAAACCTATTAACCCTCGGCCCTCAGTCCCCAGCGGCTGCGAAGCAACTCACCACAGCGGCGGTTAGACCTGTGACGCAGCGGAGGGTGCTAAGAATTTCTGGCTCCGGACAGGCCGCCCTTCGAATCTGAACCTGGCAACGCTTAGTGCTAGAACCTTATCTAGTAATGCTCTCCTAGCAGTGCTGTTCGAGGAACTAGCGGGAATTGAATGGGATGCCATAGAGCTTGGTGAAGTTAGGAGGACAAGTCAGGCGTATACAGCTCTAAAAGACGGACACCTACTGCGTTATCACGGATTAGCGGGTAGAAAAGAACTAGGTGCGGGATTCCTCATTAATTAGGATATAGCTGGCAACGCAAAGGAGCTTTAATAGCGGGGAGCAGCTTTTGTAATTAGGCGCAATAGGAGGTACAAGCTGAAAGTGGTGCTAGCCTACGCGCCTACATCCAGCCATGATGATTATACTATTGAAAGTTTCTATGAGGACGTGCAATCGGCAATGCACAAAGTAAAATCACAGTACATTCTACTGATGAGCGACTTCAATACGAAAGTGGGAAAGAAGCAGGCTAGTGAACAGGCGGTAGACGACTATGCGGTAGGCTCTAGAAATAACAGCAGAGAGTTAGTAGAGCTCGCAGATCGAAATAATTTACACATCATGAATACCTTGTCCCGCAAAGCAGAGAACCGGAAGTGGACCTAGAAGAGCTCCAATGGTGAGATTAAAAATTAAATCGACTTCATACTATGCGCTCAACTTGGCATCGTTCAGGATGTGGCCGTCCTCGGAAAGGTGCGTTGTAGCTGCCACAGAATGGTAAGGTCTCTAATTAGCTTAGACTTGAAGAGGGAACAGAAGAAGCTAGTGAAGAGGAAGTTCATTAACGAGTTACCCGTAAGAGGGAGAGCACAGGAGTTCAGAATATCGCTGCAAAGCAGATATTCGGCTTTAACTGAGGAAAAAGATCTTGATGTTCATGCAATGAAGGATGATCTGACAGCTATCATTACGGAGTGCGCAGTAGAAGTAGGCGGCAGTACGGTTCGACAGGATACCGGAAAGCTATCTGAGGTGACAAAACAGCTGATTAAGGAACGCCAAAGCATGAGGGCGTCTATCCCTACCGACAGAAATGAACTAGCACAGCTATCGACGTTAATAAATAAGTGCAAGGTAGCTGACATAAGGAACTTTAATATGGAGAGAATCGAGCATGCTCTAAAGAATGGAGGCAGCCTAAAAGCGGTGAAGAGAAAACTAGACATTGGTAAAAACCAGACGTAAGCTTTAAGAGACAAGGAGGGCAACGTCATTAGCAATATGGATAAGACAGAGTAGCCGAAGAAGTCACCACAAATCTGCACAGTAGACAGTGTAATCAGAACGTTAATGAGAGAGACAGTAGCGGACAGGAATGCGTCGTTCCACCAGTAACCAATGAGGAAGTAAAGAAAGCCTTAGGAGCAATGGAAAAGGAAAAATTAGCTGCGGAGGTTCAGGTAACAGCAGATCTGTTGAAAGACGGAGAGATCATGCTATAAAAACTGGCCACCCTGTAAACGCAATGCATTTTGAACTCACCGTACCAGAAGCTTGGAAGAATGTAAACATTATCTTAATTCATAAGGAGACGCCAAGGACTTGAAAAATTAACGACCGATCAGCATACTATATGTTGCCTACAAGGTATTTACCAAGATAATCGCTAATAGGCTTTCTTAAAGGATATTCCACAATAGATCATATTCACGCTATCAATCAGGTGATAGAAAAATGCGCAGAATAAAACCAACGTTTCTAAATAGCCTTCATTGATTACGAGAAAGCATTCGACTCAGTGGAAACCTCAGCAGTCATACAGGCTTCGCGTAATCAGGTTGTAGAAGAGCATTATGTCAAAATACTGGAAAATTATATATATATTGCAACTGCACAGCTACCATAGTCCTATATAAGGTCAGCAATAAAATTCCAAAAAGGAAGGGCAGCAGGCAAGGAGACATGATCTCGCCAATGCTAATATTCACCGCCTGTTTACAGCAGGTATTCCGAGACCGGAATTAGGAACAGTTGGGAATAAAAGTAAATAAAAATACCTAAATAATCTGCGATTCGCTAATGATATTGCCTTGCAGTGTCACTCAGAAGGTCAACTGCAAATCACGATCAATGAGTTATACATGCAGAACCGAACACTGGGTCTAAAAATTGATATGCAGAAAACGAAAGCAATGTTCAACATTCTATCAAGGGAACAGCAGTTCACAATTGGCAGCGAGGGGCTGGATGTGGTAAAGACGTCTACTTAGGGGTGGTAGTGACAGCTGATCCGAATCATGAGTAGGAAAGAACTATATGGATAAGAATGGGCTGAAGTACATATGCCAAGTTCTCACATATCGATTGGCAGTTTACGAATATCCCTCAAGTGAAAAGTGTACAACAGGTGTGTCTTACCGGTACACACATACGGGGCGAAACGTGAAGACTAATGAAAAGGATTCAGCTTAAGTTAACGACAACGCCGCGAGCCATGGAAAGAAAAATTATACATGTAGAGTTAAGAGACCGCAAGCGGGCAGAGTGGGTGAGGGAGCAAATGCAGGTTAATGACACCCTAGTCGAAATAAAGAGGAAGAAATGGGCTTGGACAGGGCATGTACTGCGAAGGCAAGATAACCGCGGGTCCTTAAGGGTAACGGAGTGGATTCCAAGAGAGAGTAATCGTAGCAGGCGACGGCAGAAGGTTAGGTGGGCGGATGAGGTTAAGATGTTTGCAGACAAAGTGTCGATGCAGCTGGCAAAGGAGAGGTTTAATTGGAGAGACATAGAACAGGCTTTATCCCTGCGATGAGTGCAATAAGGCTGCTGATGATCTATTGGGGAGATCAGTGATTTTGTGACGTCATAATTAGGTAGTCACGTAAATTTGTTTATTTGCTTATAACTCAGTAATAATGAGGCATCCAAAAATGAGTTATATATTTGAAATGATATCTTTGGAATCCTAGAAATGTGTAGAACACGATAGAAACCAATATAACTAATGAAGTTAATATATATATAAGGTTACACCTAAATTTATTTATTGCCGCCGCGGTGGCTGAGTGGTTACGGCACTCGGCTGCTGTCCCGAAAGACGCGGGTTCGATCCCCGCCGCGGTGGTCGAATTTCGATGGAGGCAAAATTCTAGAGGCCCGTGTACTGTGCGATCTCGGTGCACGTTAAAGAACCGCAGGTGGTCGAAATTTCCGGAGCCCTTCACTACGGCATCTTTCATAGGCTGAGTCGCTTTGCGACGTTAAACCCTACAAACCAAACCAAAACCAAACCAAATTTATTTATTATAATTAATTAACCGATTAGGTGAAGTTTTAACTAAGGGCACATTCGTAACGGGCTCGATGAGTAGAACATGTCAGACATCAATATGGCCTAATTAGTTAATATTTAAGTTATAGTTAGGCTTAACATGGCTGCCATTCTTTAGCACTCGGCAGCTCAAAAGGCTGTAGGCGCCTGCTCTCTGCGAGGTTTGTAGAAGTAGCCTAATCACGTGGTAATACATCTCATGGACGATAGATTGCGCTATCAAGCAGCTAACGGTCGTTACTTCAATGTCACCGAGACGGTGCCGGCTTAATTTTTCCTTAGAACTCGCGTGCCGGAAACTTGTTTTGAGTAGTGTGGAGCCGTGGTCAGAGAGAGACAGAGATGTGGGCTGCATGCATTAGCGCTGACAGCGTTGTGGCAGACACGCGGCACTGCAGCAATGAGCCCTGCGTTCACTGGGTGACCAACCTCTCGTGGCCAATGATTAATTTAACTGCCAGTGTGGCCGGGTGAACGCGCTACTTATTCAGTGTGCCTAACCGACTAAACGTTACGGATGCCAAGCCGCATTTAGTTGCCCGATGCACCACAATTTTGGCCCTTTAACCAGGTCCAGCAGTAGTTAAATGGCAGCTAATTTTGAAGCGAAAAGCTTCACTACGCCAGATTTTACAGCCGTCAGCGGGGCCGCAAGTTTGACCTTGAATGTAGCTAAATGTCAGTGTGGCTGCAAGTTTCACCTTGAATGTAGGTAGAGGTCAAACCATGAGAAATGACGCATGTCTCACATATCTCGGTGGACACTCATACCGCGCCCGTAAGGGAAGGAAAACGAGATGAAAATTGATTTTAAGGAAAGGAAATGACGCCTGTCTCACAGTTGGTCGAAATTATTCCGCAGCCCTCCACTACGGCACCTCTTTCTTGCTTTCCTCTCTCACTCCATCCTTTATTCCTTCCTTTACGACACGTTTCAGGTGTCCGCCGCGATGTGAGACAGATACTGCGCCATTTACTTCCCCCAAAATCCAATCATTTACTGTTTTGTGTGAGCGCCTTCAATGCCATTTCGAAGAAACGAAGAGCCCCGCCGCGGACGCTGAGTGGTTAGGGCGCTCGACTACTGATCCGGAGTTGCCGGGTTCGAACCCGACCGCGGCGGCTGCGTTTTTATGGAGGAAAAACGCTAAGGCGCCCGTGTGCTGTGCGATGTCAGTGCACGTTAAAGATCCCCAGGTGGTCGAAATTATTCCGGAGCCCTCCACTACGGCACCTCTCTCTTCCTTTCTTCTTTCACTCCCTCCTTTACCCTTACCTTACGGCGCGGTTCAGGTGTCCAACGATATATGAGACAGATACTGCGCCATTTCCTTTCCCCCAAAATCAATTATTATTATTAAGAAACCGAGATGTTTAACAAATAAAAAATTGGCTGTGGTTTAGCTCTCGTCAAAGCTGGAGTGGCGCGAGAGCTAAAACTGGCGAGTACAACTCGCTCAGGCGAATTGCAAAGTCAGTCTTTCGCACTCCGCTGGGCGTTCTTCATCTTTATCTCTGAACGTGAATTCACTCTCTCCCCCTATCCACTCCCTCCCACTCATCACTGCGCATGCGCACAGCTGTTGCAGCTCGGTGTTGCCGGCAGCAGCATCTGCTCCGCACCACGTGACTAACTGTGGCCATGTGACCACGGTGCCGCCACGGAACTCAAAGGGTGCCACGCTGAAGGCTCGAACAGCTGGCGCAGTGCAGCCCCCGCTACAAAATTCCTAGTACTGTGTGTGTGTCAGTATGGCTATCTTTGAAAACCGCCAGTTGCTCAACACAAACGCAGCCAGGGAGATGAAGTTTTTCGCTTTTGATCAGGGTTAACCAGAGCGAAACCACCAGCATATTTTTTTCGATATCGCAGTGATGTTTACTCTCACACGTGCTGCTCTAGGCCTACATCACCATCGCTCGGATCGCAGGTTTTGCCTGTGCTTTTTGGCGCCTTGATTTCGGATAATGTCGTTTGCGACACTTTTGACTGAAATGAAAATACAGCATATCTCTGGCATAAGCTCCTGTCTTCTATTATGCATGTTCTACTGAGTGTGTTAAAATGCAGGGCATACCGCAAGTCATTGCTGTCGAAATATGGTCGGGATGCCTTCGAGAAGAGTGGTTACCATGCTGGGGCCTGCTTGTCTCTAAAGCAATAATCTTCAAGGTGGTCCTTGCAGCCTATATAGAAGGTGTAAAAATTCAGAAAATTTACTTTCTCGGCAACAATCGAATCAAGCGAATTCTACGCACCAGGCGAATTGTGTTCCGGAAATTATTCATAATTTAAATAATACAAAACCGCTCAGCATTTAGTGGCGTTTATTCTGGTGGTAGAAATTATCCCGGAGACCTCTCTTACGGCACGTCTTTCGACCTTTCTTCTTTTCCTCCTCCTTTATCCATTTTGCTTACGGCGCAGTTGGGGTGTCCACCGTGATATGCGAGGCAGTTACTGCGTCATTTCCTTTCCTTAAAAACGAATTTTCAAATTCTAGAGGCCCGTGTCCTCTGCAATGACAGCAAACCTGAAAGAGCCCTTGGTGGTCGAAATTTCTGGAGCTCTTTAATACGGCGTCCCTTTGGACGCTGAAGGGCCACAGAAAGGGGTGCTTGAGTTTGGCTTTAAAATGTTTGCACTATGTAGAGTAGAGGCCACCTAGCGTTCGTGCCGCGTACGAGACGTCAAAAGCGAAGAGGAGGTAAACTTTAAGAAGAGTTCTTAGGCGCGGGTTGGGGTCACTTTCCCCTCCCCGCGGTGGGCTCGCCTTCCAGGCCTGACGCCTGGTGGCCGACCGACGGTGCCGTTCGGCGACCTCTTCGGCTCGCTCCGTGACTCGCACTTGAACCTCCGGGTCCGAGCTGAGCAGCGCGGCCTCCCACTGCGATTGGGTAGAGAGGTGCTGACTGTTCGACAGCTTGACTTGATTACATGAGTATAGGATGTGTGGTGTGTCTGCCTTATGGTGCCCACAGAGAGAACAGACGGCGCTAAACTGCTCTGGGAGCCATATAGAGTAATAATAATAATAATTGGTTTTTGGGGAAAGGAAATGGCGCAGTATCTGTCTCATATATCTTTGGACACCTGAACCGCGCCGTAAGGAAAGAGATAAAGGAGGGAGTGAAGGAAGAAAGGAAGAATACGTGCCGTAGTGGAGGGCTCCGGAATAATTTCGACCCCCTGGGGATCTTTAACGTGCACTGACATCGCACAGCACACGGGCGCCTTAGCGTTTTCCTCCATAAAAACGCAGCCGCCGCGGTCGGGTTCGAACCCGGGAACTCCGGATCAGTAGTCGAGCGCCCTCAGTAGTCGAGTACATCAGTAGTCGAGTACATGTACGAATTAAAGAACGTGTCTGTTTGGGGATGCCGCCAGGTGACTTGTGTTTTACTTAGAGATCAATTTGGTTATGGGGAGATTTGTCTTTCTTTCTTGAAGTGGGTAGTAATTTCTTTGTAGGTCGTCATTCGCTCCTTGGCCGACCTGGGCTCAGGGCAGCGCACCTCCTGGTTAACTACGAATCCTCGGGCAAATTGGTGCGGTGCCTCGTTTCCAGGATGGCCCGAATGGGCGGTGACCCAGATCAATGTGATCTGGCGGATATTGGAGATTTTTTGTAATATTTTGATGGCTGCGGAGTGGGCCCTTCCTTTGTTTGGCAAAAGTTTGAATTGAGGTTTTAGATTCGCTGATGGTGTATTTGGCAGTGGTGGAGGTAATGGCTAAAGCTATGGCAGCTTCTTCGGACTCCTCCGAAAATTTTGTTTTATCGATTGTCGCTGATGCGAGGGGAGAACCTCGAAAATCGACAACTGCTAGAGAAAAGGCGTCTCTGTCCGCATGTTCTGCCACGTCCACATGCGCCGTGCCTTTCTGAACTGAAAATCTTTCATGAAGCTTTTCTGCCCTAGCCTTTCTTCTGTCCGTATCATAGTGTGGATGCATGTTTTTAGGCAGATGATGGACTATTAAGTGTTCGTGCACATGTCTTGGATTTGGCAAGGTGTGTGCACGGATTCCTTCATATTGTACTCCTGCCTTCTTTGGGACGGAACGTCCCGTTTCAGTGCCTGATAGTCTTTCGTATTGTGCGGTGAGGTGTGCTTCCATCATTTCCGCTAAGGTGTTATGAATTCCTAACTGTAGTAGTTTTTCATTTGGGGTATGACGGGGGAGGTTGGGCGCAATTTTGTAAGATTGTCTAATTAGAGCATCAAGGTCTTCTCTTTCTCTGACAGTGAGGGTGACGTATGGTGTAGATGACTCTGCTAAGAACGAAGGCTTGGATTAGTTTCCTGGTCTCGGCTTCTTTAACTCCTCCTCGACTATTCGCGGTGCGTCTGATGAGGACGGAGATTTCGTTGATGGTGTTTCTCAGTTTCTTATTTAGTGTGTCACTCTTTTGGTTTGACTATATCAGCATTCCCAATATTAATGTTTCGACTTCTGGGATGGCTGCCCCTTCCGCGTAGATTTTGATCTCAGGTTTACTCTTTCTTTGTCGCTTTGGATGTAGGATGAGGCGAGCGGGAAATTTACAATAAATTTTTAAAAATTCCTACTTTCGCACCTCGCCGCGAGGTGCCATGCTTTTGCGCGAAAACCTGGCAGACGGCATCACATCTTGCAAATGACGTCAGCAGCCGGGGGTAAATATTGGTTCAAAGCGCCAAATTCTTTCAGACGTCACGCGCTACCGCGGCCGCGGCCACTCCGCGCGCGCCGCAGCCGGCGGAGGTAGGGGAGGGGCCGAGTGAGTGGGGCCGACGGAGGAGCGCCGCCGTTTTGGCTCGCGAGAGGAGAGGGAAAGGCGCGAAGACGCGGAAGTTCAAATTTTGTCTGCACAAAACTCAGCTTCCACAAAGCTCATTAAAATAATTCTTGCTGGGGGATAATTATGTACCGTTGTCTTTTAACATCCCAGACATATTGCACATTTATTGAGACCCCATTTCTGGGCCCCTTTGAACCCCCATAAACCGTAAACCATAAACCATTATCACTCTCACACCATCACTAGTATTGCTTATCTCTAGCACTAACTGCCACTATGAGCAGCTATCATTATCACAATCTACACTATGTTAACTGTCTATCTACTACCACTACTAGCACTACATGTATTTTAGCTATCAACTTTTACATTTTATTTTAATTACCACACTACTTATGATTGAAACAGTGTATGCGAATCGCTTGGAGCCTCTGAACACCATTTTTTTTTTACTGGAGCGGTTCTGGTATCGAAAAGGTTGCTTAGGGTGTAGTCGTTGTCATGACCTTGATAGTGTTTTCTAGTTGGTGGAAGAAGAGAAGGTAGAAGTGGTCAAGGAAGAAAAGGAGAGCGTGTTCGTGGGCGATCCGCGTCGGTTCATGAGGAAGAATTCACCGGTGTTGCGCTTCCACGTGCTTTTCCTTTTTATTAACTGCGTTCAGGTGAATAGCCACCCGATTCTTGGCCGATCCCCCAGTGTGGGTATGTGCCATCTTTTGATAGGCTAACAACAACAACAACAACAACAACAGCTCCGCGTCTGTGTCACTTGAGGTTCGGGTCTTGTGGAACCATCACCGTAACACGCAGAAGCACATAGGGCGGACTCTTTGTCGCAGCATCGCGCCTACAGCCGTGACTCCGCGGCGTTCAGAAGAGCACCGGATCCGGCGACGCGAACTGACCGGCGAGTGTTAGCCCTTTCGCCTGGCCTCCGAGCGCGACACCGATCCTCTCTCTGGCGAGCCTCTGGATCCGGAAAGCCTGCCAGGATCGATTTAACATCTTTCCGCGGTGCGAAATATTGGAGCAAGTTCGCGCCGCCGTGAGGGGTGCTAATGAAGGTCGAGAAGCTGGCTGCTATCAGGGCCCAGTTGGGACTTTCTGGCGCAGAACTTCGCACCTAGCTTGGGGCTGAACGGGCCGCTTTAAAGGATGAACGTGCAGCCGAAAGAGAAGCGAATCGGGCTTAGCTGCCGAGAGGGAGAAGGAAGCCGCCGAAAAGGAGGAGGATGCTGTCGGCAAGGAAAAAGAGGTTCTGGAGATAAAGCTTAGGCTGCAGGAAGGAGCTAGGATTTCTGCGACTGCGGCTACCGAGCCCTCCGCTACGCCTAGCTTTGCAAGCTATTTAAATCCTCATAAACAGCTCCCCTTCTCTGATGAGGGACGCGACGACCTTCATGCTTACTTGCAGAGGTTTGAACGTGTGGCAACCGCACAGGAGTGGCCTGCTGAAAAATTGGCAGTAGCGGT
This sequence comes from Amblyomma americanum, assembly GCF_052857255.1. Classification (NCBI taxonomy): domain Eukaryota; kingdom Metazoa; phylum Arthropoda; class Arachnida; order Ixodida; family Ixodidae; genus Amblyomma; species Amblyomma americanum. Next base: position 89,045,280 of record NC_135500.1, on the reverse strand, counting down.
TAGAATGTGTCTGACTGGAGAAGAACTTACCATTATCGGCCGTATGGCCGTGGAAGACGTCCTTGATTATCTGAAAGTTTAAAATGCTTTGTGGTCGAGGTTTAGCTTTAGTGCACAAACTTAATTACCAAGATAAAGTCTGAAAAGTACGAGCAGAAATGGTGAAGCGGGAAGCAGCTCGGCGCTCGTCTCTGCAGTTAATTCGACCACTCGATCGACATGGCTGGGGTCCCCAAGACGTTGGAAAACCTCAGAGAACAGATGATCGCAGATCAGTTAGAGCGCTGTTGCCATTCTAGAGTCACTGTCTTCCTTAAAGAGCAATGATGCAAGAAGCTGACAGACCACTTTATGGAAGCACAGATTTTGACAAATATCGGAAGAGTGGGAGATCTGAAGAGCGATGAAAGGCAGTGTAATGACTTCACCAGAAAGCAATCACCACGCTGTCTTTTGTGTCACCGGTTGGGACATATCGCCGCAAATTGTTGTCTTACTTCCAGAGATGCGGGCCAGTGCAACGCGCGCGGCGAACTTGGACACACAGCGGATGAAAACTAAATGCGACCCAAAGTGGAAACTGCTTCATGTGCCATGGCGAAATATCCGGCATCAACCTTAGAACGCATGCTCCCAGAGTGTCGCAGCACAAAGAAGTCGACACTTCAGCTGAGCATGGTAAGAAATTACACTCATTACGAACTGTAATGCCGGTTGTGGAAGTACGCGGATGTTCGCACCAAGTTACTCTCCTCAGAGATACAGGCAGCGATACCGTGATTGTTCGCCGGCATTTGGAGCCGGAGGACTCTCTTACAAAAGCAACCACTAATGATTCACTTTTAGATGGGTGAGTCCGATGCTTGCCCGAGGCTCTGATCTGTGTGCGAACACCTTCTTGAGCCGGCACGTTATCAGCTTTGTGTATGGATCGGCCTCTCTACGATGCAGTCCTTGGGAATGTGCCTGGCGTTAGGGTGCCGCATGATCCAGACCCAGATTGGGAGTGCACAGTTATACCTGACGTCAACGTGGGGCAAGCGGGAAGGACTTCTCCGCTGGACCCTCCACTAGTTACTGCTGTCGCCAAAACATCATGGAAAAAGGGTGTATCACCGAAGAGCCCTTTACCTGGGCTGTGTGAATTGACAAAAAGCGAATTAATCGGTGAACAACAAACTGACTGAAGCTTGAGTTCCTGCTTTGCAAGGATTGGCCGGGAATTCAGCTTCAGAAAAGGGAACACCTATTTCTTTTTCTTTGGAGGGTGACCTTCTATACAGCCATTTACCCTCTCTCCTGGTAGACTGCTCAAGCAGCTAGTGGTGGGAACGAAATTCCAGTCATTCTCCATTTTGGTCACGAAGGTACAATGACGCGAAATCACGGTATTAGCTGGACCACTGATCGCGTACTGGGTTACATGTACTGGCCGGGCGTGCATGGTGATGTCACCCATTTCGTCAAACCATGCTACATATGCCAGAGGACGACAGCCAAAGGCAAGGTAGGCGTAGCCCTTTTGAGCAGCATGCCTCTGAATAAAACACCCTTCCAACCTGTAGCCATTGATCTGACAGGCCCAATTATCTCCAACGTCAGACAAATGAAACCGTTACGCAGCTTACCCTCGTTGACGTCGCCTCACGATACCCGGGCGCAATGGCCCTTCTTGCTGTCGACGGTGCAAGCGCCGCGCGCGCGTTGCAGCGAATGTTTCCCGAGTCGTCCTCACACAAGAGATGGTCTTTTGATCAAGGCCGGAGTTTCACTTCTGATGTGGTGCAGGAGGTGAGTCGCATTCTGTCGGTCAAGCTCTTGCGAACGACACCTTATCACACCATGGCGAATGGCTTCGTAGAAAAGTTTTATGGAACTTTGCAGATGATGCTTCGACGAATGTGTCAAGGGCGACCCCAGTCGTGGGATCGCTACATAGCGTTTCTGCTCTTCGCGTATCGGGAGGTACCACAAGCCGGCTTGGGCTTTTCTCCTTTTGAGCTAATTTACGGTCGCCATGTGTATAGACGCTTGAGTGTTCTAAAAAAAATTGTGGACGAATGACAATCTGGATGTGGAGATTCGAACAACACACATCTATCTTGTCGAGTTTCGGAATAGGCTCGAGGAGACATCTAACCTCACCCATGACCGCCTGGAAAAGGCCCGCACAAAGCAAAAGAATTATTAAGCCGCAAGAGCCGACCCCAGAAGCTACAAATTGGTGACAAGGTTCTCATCCTCCTGCCTTCTGACTCGAACAAACTTTATGCAGTGGAGAGGCCCCTTTCAAGTACTGAGTGTGAGGAATGAAGATTACCTTATTCACTTGGAAGATAAACAAAAACTATTCTATGTTATTATGCTGAGGAAATTTGAGGAACGACCACTTGTTGCGACCACAGTGTCTGTCGCCGCTGTCCAAGATGAAACCTTCAACGAGGAAAGTGACTGCGACGACTATATCCAGCCATTACATTTGTACCGCGCACCGGACATTGCACGACCCTTTATGCGGAGCACAGATGCTTAGAACAACAGATTGCGCGCGGTTTTGCTTTAACAAGGTGATGATGAGATACTGCATCTCGTGGTGTACGTAACCGCGACCTGCTACCGCAAGAGACACACTATTGTGCCATAGAGCGGGAGTTTTTAGCGCTTGTTTGGGCGATATGGAAGTTTCATGTCTACCTCTACGGCAATCCATTCATCCTTCAATGTGACCATTGACTACTCCAGTATTTGCAGTCGGCTCGACTTGTGAACAATCGAGTTTTACGCTGGATCCTTTTGCTTAAGAAGTAATTTTTTAGTGTCGACTATATCAAATTCACTGAGAATGTGGGCGCTTACTGTCTAAGTCGCGTGTGACGTGCTGCCTGCATGCTTCAACCCTTAGATTTCTTGTGCCAGTGCTTTGGTATTATGCTGGCGCTGTGTTACTGCATAAGTGTACAATGAATCTTGCAGTACAGTGCTTGTACAGTGCTGGTGTGTAGAACAGTTACCTGTGGTAACTGTCTCTGAAAGGGTCTGTAGTGTCATGATGTTGATAGCGTTTTTTCAGGGGTGGAAGAAGAGGAGGTGGATGCAGTGAAGGAAGAAAAGGAGTGCGCGACCGTGGGAGCTCCACATCTGAAGAAGCCAGCGCCCCACTGCGGCCAGAGAAGAAGCACGGGGTGGCGGACGAAGAAGAGAAAGCGGAAGTGGAACGTGGCGAAGAGGAAGAAGAAGAGGAAGACTGAGCTGAAGACAGCTTGCTGGTGCTTGGCTTCGAGCTCAACTGTGGTGTCCTGGTGGTGCCTACGTGGTCATCTCTGGTGAGGCCGTTCTGTGTGGGGGATTTGGCCAGGTCTCAGGTTAGGTCTGTAGGCCAGGTTAATGTGCATTTGAGGGTGCGTTTGGCTTAGGTATGTCGCTGACCTCCCCGGGTGGAGGGACGGCAATTTGGTTTGCCAGCTTGCCCACCCAAAGCTTGCCGCTAGAAAATTTTCGTACAAATGGAATTGACATCATCCCTGTGGCTTTCGTGCCGATCGGTGAGGGAACGATCAAGATGAAAAGCCCCAAGGTCCTTCAGCAGGAGCTAAGATCTCTCACTACCCACTACCTCCAGATCTCTGAGGTGCGACCGTTCGGCCGGAGAGGCATTGTTTGCAGGTCCGCTGACATTGATTGTGTCACAGACCTGCTCCAGTGCAAAATATTTCAGTCCTTAGCGGTTAAAGCCTTCATCCCGGAACAGCTCGCATGTTCCAAAGGTATTGTTCGTGGCGTGGACCCAGCATCTTCCCCGCAGGATATACTGAAGGAGTTTCAGGATGCAGGTGTGGGGGTTCTTTCTGTCTACCGGTGCAGTAGAGAATTCAATGGTGTGCGTGTTGCGACAGAGTCAGTTATCACTACGTTTGCTGGTTCCTCCTGTCCTTCTGAACTCAAGGTTTGGCCGATAGTGTATCGTGTGGACCCTCTGCAGCCCCGTCCTCTTCAGTGCAACAACTGTTGGCGTTTCGGTCACAGTGGTAAAGCGTGTAAGTCGGCGACCCGCTGCCGGGTTTGTGGAGAAGGGCATTCAGATGACAGCTGCGCCTCTGATCAGCCCCAGTGTTGCCTATGCAAGGGCAACCACTCAGCTGATGATGTCAACTGCTCGAAACGAGCCGACGAACAAAGCCTGCTCGATATCATCCAAGCGAAACGATGTTCGAGAGCAGATGCTTATGCACTTCTGGATCGGAGGGGTAATACATATGCCAGCCGTGCGCGAAGCTCTGTTGCTGATATACCGTCAAGTTTGACTACTTCAATAGTGTCCTCAGTAGAGCAGGCTCTTTCTGTGGTGGTCGAGCGAATGCTGGGCAGTTTCACCGAGGCTCTATCTCAACTTGTTGCTGGCCAATCTCTGCCTACTGAATCACATGTTTCGGCGGCTACGCCGGCATCACTCACGAGTGCTGCTAGTAAGAGTCATTCCATGTCGCCTCCTACCGTGCCCCAAGTACCGCCTGCCAACAGCGCTCCTGACAGTGTCGCTCACGTAGATCCATGTAGTATGGACGTTGAAATGCTCACCACTTCCCAGAAGCGTCGAGCTTCTTCCTCACCCTCGAAGTCAGCTGTTCCGCAAGTCAAAGCAAAGAAAGGACCCCCCAAATTAATTCCCCAGACTGATGTGCTGAAGGAGGCTGTTGGTGCCTCTTTAACCAGTCGATAATCATGGCGGGTCTAAAAGTTATGCAGTGGAATTGTCGCTCCGTACTTTCTTCTTTACCAGATCTTGAATTACTTCTTCATAAACATAATCCAGATATTGTGATTTTACAAGAAACGTGGCTCTCACCACTTAAATCATTCACATTTAAAAAATTTCGTGTTTTCAGGGTAGATCGCGTTAATGGCAGGGGTGGTGGGTTAATAACTATGATCTCTACGAAAATATGTCACCGGGCATCAATCTCGCAGACAGTTATGCGCCCTGACTGTGAGTTGTTGGCGGTTGAAATCTCCCTTCCACAGTGCGCCAAAGTCACTATTGCTAACGTCTACTTCCCAATCGGTGTTCACAGGACAGACTGTTTGGACACCTTACTGAGCGGCGCAAACAGCACAGTCATCGCAGGAGATTTTAATTCGCACCACAGTGCCTGGGATAGTCGCTCTGACTCCTGCGGCCAGCTTCTGTGGTCCTGGATGTCAATGAATGCAGTGCGCTGCTGTAATTCCGGAGCAGTAACCTTTATGCGTGGAGGATCCCGTTCAATCATAGATTTAACATTAGCATCTCGTGGGGTTGGCGTATCTGCATGGTCAACTGAAGAATCAGGTACATCTAGTGACCACTTTCCAATAACCTTTTCTATTATATCCTCGCCTATCAGAAAAGGTGGTGCAACCATGAAATTTCTAAACCACATTATGTACAAAAAATTGATATCTGCCTCACTCCCCTCCATAGTTAGCTCAGGTCGAGCACAAAGAGCTCAGCGGACAATTACCTTTCTGCAAGATGCTGCTGAGAGTTCTGTATTCTCGGTGTGCACTACTGCTCCTGCCAGACAGCCGTCTCCTTGGTGGACGGAGGAGTGTGAGAAAGCTTATCGTCGTAGAAAAGCAGCCTGGAAAAGCCTTTCCTATAATCAGAGCCCAGCTAATTGGATAAATTATAAGTTCTTCTCTGCATGTTTCAAACGAACTGTTAAAAAGGCAAAGGAGGATTATAATCAAAATTTAAACACGTATCTCTCAAAACCCCAGAATAAGAAGGCTCTCTATAGATTCATGGCGCAGAATAACAGCTCTCCGGCCTCCAATCGCATAAGGTCAATGGTAATGTCTCCGCAGGAGGCTAAGCAAAACCTTGAACGAATCGCGCAGGGGCTGGCCTTACGTTTCCAGGTACAGAAAGCAGAACCTTTGCACACTCTCACCCCCAGCTCGGACTATCCTGAGGTCGACGTGTCGGAGCTCCTGCAAATTGTTTCCTCGATGCACTCTGCTGCTCCGGGATCTGACGGGATTACTGTGGGCATGTTAAAGATTTTAGCGCACGACTTTCCAACTCACCTTCTAGATATTGTAAATGCGTCATTGGAAACCTCTTGGATTCCTCACAGTTGGAAAATTGCGAAAATAATTTTACTTTTAAAAAATGCAGACAATGGATTTCAATTAGACAATATTCGGCCGATTGCTTTAACCTCAAATTTAGTAAAGCTAATAGAAAGAGTAGTACACAGTCGCCTCACAAAGCATGTTCATCATATTAACGGCCTCAGCCCCGCACAGATTGGCTTTCGTCGCGGTTGTTCCATATGGTCCGCGCATGTGGATCTCGAGAGCCGAATACGACTCTCAATGCGCCAGAGAGAAGTTTCGGCCTTGGTGACGCTTGACGTTGCGAAGGCCTATGACAGCGTGGAGCACACAGTCCTCATTAACAAGCTTGCTCAACTACAACCACCGCATTACCTCTACGCCTGGATTTGTGAATTTCTAAAAGATAGATTTTTCTTCTGTACAGACGGATCTTTTTGTTCTAATACCTATGGTCAATCAAGAGGTGTGCCGCAAGGCTCTGTTCTTTCTCCGCTGCTTTTCAACATATTAGTTCGGGACATCCCCATTCATCCTAACGTTACAGTTTATGTATACGCAGATGATATAGCTTTTTTCGCATCAGCAAATGATATTCATGTGCTCTACGGGTATTTGCAGGCATATCTGAATGCTCTTGAAGTCTGGTTGGACCAAATCAATTTATCACTTAATGTCAGCAAATGCGGCGTGCTGGTATTTCCACCCGACGCTCCTATGTACATCTCGCTAGCCTACCGCTCCACTCCAATTCCGCAGGTGGAGTCGGTTAAATACCTAGGTGTTACTTATGACCAAAATTTGGACTGGCGACACCATATTAAGAATAATGTTATTAAAGGGGAACGTGCACTGGGCCGTTTGACCCGAGTTGGCAATAAAAAGTTTGGCATGCGTCGTGACACGCTACTGTTGCTCTATAAGGCTTATATGAGACCGATTCTGGAATTTGGTTGCCCCTTGTTCTCTGGTAGCGCGAACTACAAGCTGCAGCCATTAGCCTTACTGGAAAGACGTGCCCTACGGCTATGCCTCGGGCTCCCAAAATCAGCTTCCAACGCTGTCCTTTATCTGGAAGCGCGTATCCCCAACCTCTATTCCCGCTTCCAACTTCTAACAGTGCGTACTTTCCTCAAGTCTTTTGACCCGGCCCCAGGCGTTAGTATTCCAATTTTTGTATCCCAACCACACCTTTTTTTGACTAATCACTGGCCACGTTATCAGCTTCCGCAAGTTAGGTTCACGCAGAATCTGTTAGCTCCGCTTCAGGTTGATCTGATCTCCTTGCAACGAGTTGCTGACACGCAGGCTGATCCCGTCTTCTATTACGACTTTATTTTCCCGTCCCATGCGAAGCATATGCCCGCACATACCCTAAATGGTCTTCTTTCTGAACACCTACAGAATTTTCCACATCATACTGTTCTCTCCACTGATGCCTCCGGCAGCTGTGAGAAGGCGGCGATTGGCATATATTCGCAGGATCTAGATTGGAGCTACTCCGTTCGTATCCCTGATTATACTCCTATATTCTTCGCAGAGTTTTTGGCCATTGGTTTGGCTCTTCTCAAAATTCCCAGACATGTCGCACGGGTTCTTATTCTCACAGACTGCCTTTCAGTTATTGTCTCTCTCCAAAATTCGGAAAAATCTTTCTTGATTCGTTCACTTAGGTTTTTTATTCCGAGCACAGTGCGCGAGATCCGTTTGGTCTGGGTACCTGGGCATTCAGGCGTCTATTTTAACGAGGTGGCTGATTTATTGGCAAGGTCAGCTCTCAGCGCACCTGTAATATATCCCGTCCCTCACCTCATTCTGTTAGCAGCTTCACGTTTCCAGCGGTTCCAACATATTTCAGCCACTTTGAGTGATCCGTTGCTGAATACCGTGGACTTTCAACACCTAAAGTACCCATGGAATATCCGGTGGTGTAAGTCAAGGCTTTGTGAAGTGTCCATGACGCTCCTGCGATGTAGAATCCCTCACTTAAACTTGTACTTATGCAGGTGCGGGTTCGCTGCGACAAACCTTTGTGTATCATGTGGGCAAGTTGAATCAATCGATCATTTTCTCCTCTCGTGCCGGCGGTTCGCGGTTCAGAGAAAGCAATATCTGGAGGTTCCTCTTTCGAGACTAGGACTGCCTCTGTCTCTTACAGTTCTTCTCTCGTTCGGTGCGAGTGCCAAGGGATTCCCGTTAAGCAGTGTATGCGGCTACCTTCACGATTACATAAGTGCAACTAATCGATTATCCTGTTAGCTATACACAAAATTCTTTCGCGTGTCCAAAAAAGGCTAGATTGATTCTATTCCGGATGACTCATACCTCTTGAATTCATTTTATTTTTCCCAATTTTTTTTTTTATCTTGATTCAGTCTTCTGACGTTTCCTTCCCCGCGCAAATGCTTCATTGGCATTCTACCCTATACCTTGGCCAATCCCCCCACGTGGGTATGTGCCATATTACTTGAGGAGAAGAAGAAGAAGAAGAGAGCGTGCCAGAGAGAACAGGAAGAACGCGGTTGGCGACGGACGTGTACGATATGTGCTGGCTCCCCGAGTTCTCTGGCTTGGGCCACAGCCGCCGACGTCCGGGCTACCAGACCTGGGCAGTTGTCGTCGAGAGCCTGAGCCATCAGACCCAGGCACCGCTGTTCACGTTCTGTCCGGCAGCCTCTGAGCAGCACAGGCCGCCTCCGTCGCCACCGCTGCTTACCCGAGCTACCTGACCTGGGGGCCGCGCCCGGATCCCACAAGTGTGACGGCTTCCTGCGGCAGCGTCAAAGTCCGCCGTGGGCAGCGCCTTCAACCGTACGTCAACGCTGTGACGTTCACGCCTGCCGTGGAGACTGCCGCCCACATTACTTCATTAGGGCACAGCCCTTAGCCCACATACTACGCCGATGCCATGGTAGACTTCAACGCATCAACGACCTACCGGCTCATCACTGGGTAACAAAAAACTTTGAGTGCACCTTTCCTCTTTTTTTAGCTCTCTGCTTTACCTATCGCGACTGCTTCTTTTTTGTTCTCCCGCTCTTGTTTCTTGTTGGTTCCTTTCCTCTCAAGACCTAAATTAGAGCTGCTTTCCTCTGAATGCCGCCTCGTTTATTTCTTTCACCTTTTAAAGCGTGGTAAATTTAGCCTGCAGTCTTTCCCCTCATAGCGTCTGCGCTACTCGATGTTCGGGTCTTGTGGAACCATCGCTGCAACACGCAAGAGAACGTAGGGAAGACCTCTTCGACGTAGCACTGCGCCTACAGCCGTGACTCCGCGGCGGTCAGAACAGCAGCGCATCCATCGGCGCGAACTGACAATCGAGTCTTAGCCCTTTCGCCTGGCCTCCGAGCGCGACACCAATCCTGGGCCAAATACTCCACCACAGTAGTGTTTATACTTCTCTCGATACGTCCTTTGAGAATCGATTAAAAGGCGCCTTAGGACATACCACTAAATATTTGCTTTCACTAAGCTGATCTTAAGCCATTCTTCGTCAGGAAGTATTTCGTCTTATTCACTGCAAGTTTCGTTTGATGTTTTTAGATCTAAGAACCCTGCGTTGTCTACACCAATAGACCGAACTGACGCCTCGTGCTTACTGCTGCTCAAGGGCAGCAAAAACACTACACTACACGAAACACTAGCATATACTAAAAACTTCACTAAACTTCAAGCATGTAGCGACATTGTCAAAGGCTGAATTGTCAAAGGCCAAATCATTCTATTGTTCTACCCCATACGCAGGGCGAACGCCGAGCCGGATGCGGCCGTTGTGCAGTCTCGTGCACCAGCAGGAATTCCAGGCTTCCGTGACGCGGATCCCGAAGAGGAGGCACCGAGCGGCGTCACCACCCGCGCCGGCCGACGGCGGCGAGCAAGAGGCGCCCAAATGACACGGTGAGTGAAGAAGCCCTGCCTCGACGCCGACACAGCGTCTTCATAATGGGCGCATACTTTTGCGTCATCCGCTGTATTGGATGGAAGGCATGACTGCGTTCCTTGCCAGTGCTTTCCGCTACAACACTGCCTCATATTGGGTTGTGGCCGCAATATCTTTCAACATTTATGGCACTCACAGCCTGATGGCTTAGGTACAAATAAAGCGTAATAAGCAGTTTTTAAGTTAACGGTTAAATTAAGGAAACTAATGAATGGTAATGCGTAGTGCATTTCGCATGCGCTAGTAGAATAAACTGTGCTTTGCGCGTCGATATTGGTACCCGGCCAATTTCATTGAATTTTACCTGCGCCGAAGAGTGAAAGTCGAAAATCCACATAAAAACTCGTAGGAATAGAAGAGTCTACAGGTAGATCCATCTTTTTGGGTGAAAACTATCAAGGATTTTCGATATTTGGTTAACGTTTCCGAGAAAAATATGCTGGGTGTTACAGCAAACCCATTTGAAATTCTGAAAGAGTGGTCGAAAAAGAAAGAAAATAGTGTAAGATATAGGTGTCCGCCGTGTCGGGCGTCCGCATTTCGAGGACCGTCCTTACTATGTAGGTAATTATTAAAGTTCCTTATTTACCTTATTAATAGGGCGGTTAGCGCTGATGGCGCTTTTGTAACTGTGGACGAGGCGATGTCATATAGGCGTTTTAAAATAAGAAAAAGCCGTTTACATGAGCACTACAGCAGAAGGAAATCTGGTGCGCCGGTCAGAACAAAATGCAAACGCAGCGCATCAGCTGCGCAGGCAGTTCAGTCCTAACGCAACGCCAGCTGATGACGTGCTGTTGTGCCTACAGAGCGCAAAGCGAGCCGTCTGCGCAATTTTGCCACGGTGTACGCTTGTCTTTGCTTCCGCTCTTGGCGTAGGAAAAAAGAATAGCCATTGCCAACTACGTGGCCGTTGGCTTTGAGGGAGACGACCGGTGTTCGTTTACCTCCTCGCGCGGCCCTACCACTTTCCGCCTGTTCAAAGTAACAAGTTATGAGTTGATATATGCTCTACAAGTGCGATCAGGGCGTTCTAGATAATTACCACGCTCGGGGCTTTTCTGAACCGCTGTGCAGGGCTGTGATCGTCTTGCTAACTCCACCGACTTATTTTTTGGTTTTTTTTGGGGCGGGAAATTTCATGGATAATCATTTTTCTGCCTTCTATGCCAGTGAGCTCGTCGGTCCCACACGTATGCTGTCTTGCAGTCGTTACCGCCAGGAAAGCTCCTTCATTGAACACTATAAATTTGGCAGGAGTGTATTGGGCCGCTGGTGTTCAGCGCGCAAGTGGTCGCCGCCTAAACTCAAGGCTCATAAAATAACCGCCTCGAGTCACCGCGTTGCCTCCGGAAATCATATTTTAGAAGCTTCTTTTTGTTGCTGCGGCGCTCGGTGGTTCTCAAAGCCTCCAAATGGACGCGGTTCTCTTAACACTTTTTCAAAAAGGTTCCGGAAGAGTTTCATGTTTGTGTTGATTTGGTGGTTAATACGTTATATTTATTCTACAATTGCATGTATGGTTAAAATGTGACCCACGAGACGTGCATCCCAAAGGCGCCCACATCACAGAAGGCTGTGGTATAATGTTTGCTTTGGTACTCTTGAAGTTGGAAGTGCTAGCAGGCATTGCATGCTTTTGAAGGCCTGACTGAGTGGAGGACGCAAGGTGTTAAGTCGGCAGGGGGTAACGCCAATATTTTTGATCAAAGTTTTGTGCCGAAACTTCACGTCGCGCTGCAAGCGATGTCGCATTCGATTTTATCGTGACGACACAGGAGGGCTAATTACGAGTGGCGTGAAAAAACAAATCTGACTGATCGATTCGCTGACTGCATGCGATGGTCCAGCACTGCGTGCGCGTGTTCAGTCGTTACATAAGAGTTATCTCATGTTTTTCGTTCATTCCATTCAAGAGTTAAGGGGCAAAATAACACGGTACAGTAGCCGGAAAGCAAAGCAGCAGCAAAAAGCAAGGCGATATGAAGTGATGCACACAGTCTGTCGAATACGTCCCTCAATACCAGTAATCGTTATTGGGACACTGATGACAACGACGTCTAATTAATGTTCTCAGTAAAGTTGTTTGCTTCTCTCTAGCTATGTTTTGTCCGGTACCAAAACACGCAATTATCGGTTAGAAAAATGAATTTTCAAGTCTTCCACTCAGTCGGTTTAAACCCGTTACGTTGTTAGTGAAAAGTAGGGGTTGTCATCGTTTTGAAGTGAATGGCGGGTGTAGCGTAGCGTCTGGGTCTGGGGTACGCACCCGAAAATTGGGTGTCGCCCACAAACATTTTACTTGCCGAGTCAGTTGATGGAGGCGAGACCTGTGTTTCGTCTTTTGGTCTTTTCTATCTTACCAAACCTCCGTTGTCGATGAGATTAGTGTATTTATAATTAAAATGCCGTACTCTATCGATGCATACCAACTTATATTTTTACTTATTTGTCCTATTTGTTTTAAGGAAGAAATTTTTAATTAATTTGCAGTTTGAACGGACAACATTGACCAACACATAGTACAGCCGTTCCTTGTGCTTGTCGCATTGATCATGACGAACCACGTGTCACAAATTGGCTCTAGCTTGGAACTCCATGAATTTAGTCAGCTGAGGAAATACAATAAATTCGAAATACTCGTCGCATACAGAAAGTGTCACGCCAGTGTTGTACTAGGTTTTCCTCATGCCACCAGAAAACATGTCGTTGGAATGAGGCTTGACCGCCTTCCATTTTCTTCGCCACCGGTGCTTTCGGGGCGCAGGTGCTCCGTTGATTATGATGCCGAAAAACTGTGATGTGCTACGTACAAAGCGTAGTAACCGCACATTGAGTGGTCGGCTCAGAGAGCATGAGAATGACTAGTGACGAAAAGAGATGCCGTGGTTTGACCATGTCAAAGCGATTCACGGATTGCAAAAAGAGACGCCGGTTGAGGGGGGAAAACGAACCTGTATTAATTTTAGCCTAGGGAGATTGGAATCCGTTGATTTCAGATGTGAAAATATTAGTGACCTTCTCATCTGCTGATGCATAGTTGCCAAGCATTTATTCTTGTTTTGAGTTATTTAAGCTCCAGGAAGAAATAATGGTACACATTCTTTAGGAGCCCATAAAACTCAAACCTCCTGCTCATTACTACTAAACTTTGGGAAACGTTAGACATGTGTTGATATATATCATACGCGCGCCATCATCCTGTGTCGCTAACTTGTACAGGGCTGAAGAACTGTATTTTGGAGGCACGGAGCCGGTTGCTGGCGCCGGTGACGTCAGAGATGCGGGCGTGAAGGGCATTGTCCGAATTGACGCGGTCTCGCGCTGCCAAGGCGAGAGCCGCTGAAGGTGGCTCAGCCGGATGAGCGCGGTGTCTGCCCCAAGGTGGCGCGCCACGGAGAAAAAACCACACCTAATGTGTGACATGAGGTGAGAGCCACTCATATTGCACAAGATTGCTCCACCTGTGCCATAGCCTGTCTGCTTCTAGTCTCACCACCTTCTTGTGGTCTCAGCCTCATCAACGCATCAATGTCATCATCCGTATATATTCCAGGGACTGGAAACAACGTAATGTTTTTCACTTGTGAAAGTTTTGAGTTCTCGCATGATAAACTCGTCCGCTTACGTTGTCAAATGATGTGGCTTGGAACCTGCAGTGTCTTAAGGTTTCAGTTACGCCGCTACGCACGATCGAAACATCGGTGGAGCCAACTATGTTACTCGCGAGAACATCGATGCATCTTGTTCCCATGTCTGAGATTTTGGTTAATGAAGCTTGCAGGCAGAGGAGCCTCTCAAGTGCACGAATCTAGCTGAAACAGACAAAATGTGTTAGAAGTACTTGAAAAGATAACTATTCAATATTAGTAAACCAGATTGCTTGTTAGCGCGTCTTAGCTCTATTCTGATGCACTACATCGCTGAAAATGCCGTGCCGAAAAAAGCGCTGTTCTAACTGAAGAATCCTATATTGAAAAATTGTGTAAAGTGCAAAGTGAAAAACACTGTATGCACCGCTGAGTCGGAAGGCAGACTGAAAGTTTCGCCAAACTTCGTTAAAGTTCGGTTCCGTGTTTACCCTTTCGTTCAGCACCGTGTTCGGCCTCCACCCGCAACACGCAGACAACAGCAGCTTAATAAGCCTAATATGTGGAGTCCCTTCACTTGTTGATCTCTTAATTTTGATTGGAGAGATTCCAATCTTCCCGCCTTCGAGGCACACATTGCTCCTCCTGCGCACGCCTAGAGGTCGAGCTGTGCAACGTCCTGAGCAATGGCATCTCTCCGATTTTCTGCTGCTCGTCGATGTTCTATCTGCGATCTGTGGGAAAACAGGCAGGCAGCGAAAAGGCCTACAGTCATGGACGTGCCTGAAAATAAGGGGAACCTTGACATCAGCATTAGTCTTCAAACAAATATTCATTTCTTCTTATTCGCTCGTGTGCCGTTAGTTCTGGTAGAAAGCACGCGGACAATAACTGCTTAAAAGTAGAGATTTCGCGCTTTGCGCACTAGCATGCATGACCACTATCTAGTAGTTTTTGTTTCCCTTTCATGCCGTAAAAAAATGCATAGTGCGATTCTGTCACGAAGCTTTGTGGCGCTTGGCGTGTGCTCCTGTTGCCGCCGCGGGGCTGAAAGGTTTCACGTGTGCTTACTGCCTCTTGTTATTTCAACTCGGATGAACATAGACCTACTCAGAAGTGTGCAGGTGTGTGGTGGAATACTGGTAAGCGCATTCTTGTCAAGTTATCATCCACGGCTTCGCCAAAGCTGGCTTGCGAGCGTCTATTCACGACGAACAGAGTAACATCGAAGAAACCTAATATACCGAGGCTTCTATTGACGCACAAAGAATAGGTTATTTTTGCTCCGCCAACTCGGACCATACTATTCAGCATGTTATTCTGTTAGCTATTCTGTTAGTGCGATGATCAGGCGAAGGCGTGAAAGGCTCGACGAGATAATTAACTGGAGATGTTTGCGGAACTACGCGATAGGGTCCCTGGTATTTGTTCACCAGTTTTGTACACTGGCCCGGAGGAGGGCGGAAAAAGCCAAACCAAGGAATTAGAAAGGTAAGCCGGCGAGAAAGGTAGAAGTGGCGCGTGCACTGTTCTGGCGGTGCTGGTCGTGCGAAGTAAAGGAACGGGCAAGTTGACGGCATTTTTCGGCATGCGCAGTGGCTTTAGAGACTGTTGTAAATTCGGAGGAACCTGAGCGATAAAGTAGCACGTCGTGCACGATGGAAGATGGCTCCCAGCCATAGGGAAGAAAATATTGGGAAAAACCAGTAGTTGCTTCTGTTGCAGAATTGTAAGCGTAGGTAACGAAAGGTAGAATGCGGTCTCAGTTTGAGTGATCGGATGAAATGTAGTTGGCGATGATGTCGCCGAGGGTTCGGTTAAAGCGATTGGTCATGCCGTTCGTCTGCGGATGGTATGAAGACGTTGTGCGGTGCACGATGACACTCCGGAAGAAGGGCCTTCAAGACTCCGGACAGGAAGACGCATCCTCGATCGCTGAGCAATTCCTGAGGCTCAGGGTGGCGAAGAATTATGTTCTGAAGTATGAAACCGGCTACGTCGGAGGCCGTTGCTGTTTGTAACGGGGAAGTTGCCGCATAGCGCGCGAGATTATCTATGGCAACAATAATCTAACGTTTCCCTGCGGCACTGCTAGGAAGAGCGCCATAAATTTCGATGTAAACATGGTCGAATTGCTAGGCTGGACAAGGCAATGGTCGCAGAGGAGCAGGTGAGTATTATGGTTGATCCTTGTGACGCTGACATTTCCAGCAAGACCGGACGTACACACGGACAAACCGGTATATCCCTTGCCAATAATACTGAAGACCTAGGCGGGTAAAAGTTCTCAGCAGACCGGCATGAGCACACTGCGGGTCGTCGTGATAATTGGCACAAATGGCGGAGCAGATATGCCGTGGAATCACGAGCAGCCATTTGCGACCATCTGGTCGGTAGTTGAGACGTTACAGCTGCTGGTCACGCATGCCAAAGTGATTGGCTTGAAGACGGAGTGTTCTAGAGGGAGGGGGGGGGGCGCTGAGCGGTTGACTAAGACGTCCAGAACAGAAGCAATCCAAGGATCCTAGGGAAGCGATGCTCAGAAGCCATATCGGTGGTATTAAGAGAAGGTGTGAGGCCGGAAACAGAGGGTTGGTCGGGCATCAGAGAACACAGGTGAGCGTGAGAGGCCGTCGGCATCGGAGTGCTTACGATCGGAGCGGTAAATGACCTTAACGTCTTAATCTTGTAAACGCAGAGCCCAGCGACGGAGATGGCCGGAAGGATCCTAGAGTGAGGACAGCTAGCAAAGGGCACGGTGATCTGTTAGGACAGCGAAAGGGCGCCCAGATAAGCAAGGACAAAATTTTATCGCATTATTTTACGAACACACTGAGTGTCATCCATAACCGCTTTTCTTTGTCTTGTGCATCCGACACTACATCATCTGACATAAGCGTGCTGACGAAAACTTGGCTGCACAGTTCTGTACGCGACAACGAGCTGTTTTCATCGCAGAAAAACATATTTCGCTGTGACCGCGCTTCAGGCCGTTGTGGTGGCGTATTAATTGCAGTCTCTGAATGCATAAAATGTTGTCATGTGAATGTTGCCACCTCCTTAGAATTTGTTTGTTCGCAGATTACAATCTATCGTCAAATGTTTATAGTCTGCGCCTGCTACCGCACACCCTCTGCACCGATCAGATTTTGTCACGATCTTCATGACATTTTAAATGTTATTTATACCAGGTTTGCTAATCTACCAGTTTTTCAGTTCTGTGATATTAATTTCCCTGATATTGACTGGTCCTGTCCTACTATTGAAAGTAATGCGTCATTTGAGTCATCAAATTTTTCAATGCTTTGTTCGAATTTTTCGTTGGTCCAAGTAATTACAGAATCAACCAGGGTGACACCTTCCAGCGCCAAAATATTGGATGTATTACTTACCACTGTTCCCCATCTAGTTTCTAGTATAAGGTATATGCCTGGAATAAGTGACCAGATGTTGTTGCACATTACGTTGAACCTCCCAGCAACTACATCGCGAAACAAAAAGAAGACAATTTACAACAACTTTAAGGCAAATTTTTTCGCAATTAATCATGCTCGCGAAGTTTTTCTTGGCCTTGTTATTGATAAATTTGAAGAGTGATCGGATAATGAGAACTGGATGATATTCAAAAATAAGCTTATGGATCAAATAAACCTACACATTCCTCGTAAAACTGCAGTCACTTATCGGCATGCCCCGTTGGACAACCAGACGCTGAAACGTATTGCAAACAGAAAGAGAAGGCCTTTCTCGAAAATAAAATATTCCAAAAGGCAGGAGTTGTGGTCAGCCCTAAAGACAGCCGTCTGTAGTTATAAGAATGCACTGCAGGAGGCGAAACAATTTTTTTAACGTAACACCGCTATCGATTTTATAAAACAATCTCAAAAATTCTGCAGCATTATCAAGGAACCACACAAATCGGCAATATGACTCCTCGACTCACAGTCTGAAATTGTGTCTGCCAATGAATGCGCCAACATTGTAAATGAGACCTACGCCGAAGCCTTTTCTTGTGACACTAATTCCCCTCTTCCCACCTACAACGGCGCGTCTAAATTTCCGATGGATCCAATAATATTTGAGTATTTGAGTATGATGGTTTGTTGACCATAATAGATAGCTTAAAATTGTCCTCTTCCTGTGGCCCAGACAATATTAGTAGCGAAGTGCTAAAAAGCACAAAGACATATTCCGAGATCGCATTATCCATGATATTTGAGCAGTCGCTTCTGCTTTGGATGTTGCCTGACGACTGGAAGATTGGCAGCGTTGTTCCGCTTCATAAATCCGGTGACAAACAAGTGGCAACTAATTATTGACCAATATCTTCTATTTCATGCAAAATCATGGAACTCGTCATCTTCTCTCACTTAGCAAGCTTTCTAGAATCGACGTCATTCTTCTCTTCCTGTCAGCACGGTTTTAGGAAACATTTCTCATGCAAAACTCAATTAGTAGCGTTTACAAATCAGATTTATTATTTACTTGATGAGGGGTTCGAAATTGATTGCATATTGGCACAGTGCATTCCGCATTTTCGCTTAGCGCTGACCTGAAGCACGCGCCATCTCGAAGAAGAGGAAGCGGAGGTGTCGGCGATCTTGAGTTGTGGTGCAGACGTTTGTCGGATCCTGCGTTCCTGTGTTCAGTGATCACCGCATTCACGCGTGGCAATATATTTGGATTTTCCGTGAGCTTTTCATCAAGTGTCCCAAAGACTTTTTCTTTATAAACTGAGTTAACTAAATATTGACCAGCATGTACTAGCCTGGGCTGCATGCTTTTTAACAAACCGCTCCCAGTTCGTGCGCGCTTATGGTTACATGTCGTCGTCAATCCCTGTAACATCTGATGTCCCACAGGGGTCCGTGCTCGGCCCTCTTTTATTTCTAATCTATACTAATGATCTACCAAACATTTTTAAATCTTCAGACAGACTTTTTGCTGATGATTGTGTCGTCTAGCGGGCAATAAGGACAACTAACGATATAGCAGTGCTTCACGGTGATCTTAATGTTATTTCTGATTGGTGCCCAACATGGAATATGACACTTAACACGACAAATTGTTAACTAATGCTTTTTTCACGCCGCAAAACCACATGCCCTCCCTGTTACTGCCTTAATCATGATCCACTAATATCAGTAAGTACCTCGGCGTTATTCTAACATCGAACCTGACCTGGAATGAACACATTATTTCTATTATCACAAACGATAACCGCATGCTAGACTATATTAAACGCAACTTTTCTATCGCATCGTCATCTGTGAAAATTCTTTATAAAACACTTGTTCGCTCAAAACTCGAATATGCCTCATCAGTATGGACCCACATACCGACGAATTAACCAATGTCCTTGAAGCAGTACAAAATCGCTCCGCACGTTTTATTCTTGTTGACTATGGTCGTCTATCAAGCGTCACACTCATGAAAGAATCTTTATCAATAGCACCCTTGTCGATGCGCAGAAAAATTTCTCGTTTGCGCCTTTTCTTTAAAATTTACTACACCAATCCAATTCTAAAAAAGGAACTGATCACGTCACCCACATATGTATCGTCGCGCGTCGATAATCCGTGCGAAGTAGGCATCACCCACTTCAGCACTACATCCTGTCAATATTCAATCATTCCTAAAACAGCAACATAGTGTAATCGTCTGCCTGCCGCGCTGGTGCTCCATAACAATATTGAAGTGTTCAGGAAAAACCTATGGTTGCGTTATAACGCATTGAAGTTTCTTTATTCTCACTCCTTTAGTTTCACAGTTTTCAGTTATATTGTTGTGTGTTTTATGTGGCTTCATGTTGGGTTCTACTCTCTTCGTTTTTAACGACAAATATTGACGAGTGTTGCCACTTATTAGCTCTGTTTTCCATGCGATGTTAGTACTTTTTTATACCCGGCGTTACCGTGTGCTTTTCAGATTTGATTAATCCACAGTTCACTCCTGTAAACCAATTGGTCTGCTCCGTTCTTTTTTGGTTATTTTGTACTGCATCACTCTCTTCTATAACACCTTCTGGGCCAAGAGGGTAACTGATGAAAAAAAAATCGCCAAACATTCTTCGCTTTTGTGAGTGCACGGATTGCATAAGCAACGGCGTACTCATTGACGCCATGCTTCCGCTGAACAAGAACGGCACCCAGACCGATGCCCCTGGCGCCCGCGAGGAGTTCTGTTGGCATGTCTGTAGAGGAATGTCTGCTATTTCCGCCCCAGTCTCATTCCCGGTTAAATGGAGGAAAGTAACGGCCAAAATAAAGTGGAATGAGAAGTAACCTGTTCCTGCAAAGCATCACCAGGCTTAAACCAATCAAAGAAAAAATGAGCAGGGCTCATTCGGCCAAAATTTATTTTGGTAGAAAAAGCCAATTGGAAAAATAAAATGCTGGGCACGGTAACTAAAAACGGTGTCCAAAGGACGCAGCGAGCACAGAGGGGCGAAGAAGTCCCCGCCTGAGCTGATTTATTGATGAAATTGTAAGATTTTATTAGAGTATGATGGTGCCCAAAAAAATGGGAAAAAAAGGAAACAAACACAGGGAGACAGAAAGTAAAAAGGCAATGAGAATGAAGATGTAAACGTAGAGACGAAGGTGGCGAAAGGGCAGGTGAAGAATGGTTGAGACAATCTGCAAAAGATAAGGAGACAAACACAGGGAAAGGAAAAAGAATATTGCACGAAAAAAGACTGCCCTGGCAGTTGGAAAAAAAACCACACACACACACACACACACACACACACACGCACACGCACACGCACACGCACACGCACACGCACACACGCACACGCACACGCACACGCACACACACGCGCGCGCACGCACACGCACACGCACACGCACGCACACGCACACACGCGCACACACGCACTAACACCACACACACACACACACACACTAACACCACACACACACACACACACACACTAACACCACACACACACAAAAACAGACACAAACATACACACACACACACACACACACACACAAACACACAAACGGAAACCGCGGACATGTGGCTCGCAGAGGAGCGGACGTCTAAGACGTCCACCTCATGTGACCTGATCGTCTGCCCTGCGAAACCACAAAGTTCCTGGAGAAAGAGGAAGAAGAAAGAAAAGCAAAGATTTAAAACAATAAATAAAAAAGAAAATTAAAACCAATGAAAGATCAAAAGCAAAAAAAAAGGGTGCTTGTGGTTAGAGGCCCCCAAAGCACTCGAGACCGGCTCTCAAAGACGGAAGCGAGGCCAGCAGACGACGATATAAAAATAAATTATTAGATAAATAAATTAATAAATAAAAATAAAAAACGGGGTAATCGGGGCGTCTCAGTGACGCGCTTCCAGGAGAGACTCGAAAATGAGGTTTGTTCACCCCGATCTTGCGGGCCAACAGACGATCTTAAGGCCCCACGCCCGCTGGCCAAGTGGGGCCAAGGAGAGGAGTCTACATCATTAAGGCAGAGAAAAAAAAAAGGGTAATAGGGGCGCTCCAGCGACGCACCCCCAGACAAAGCTCGAAAGAGATTTGTTGGCCCCGATGACGCGGGAAAACAAACGACGTGAAGGCCCCTCTCCCGAAGGCCGGGCAGGGCTAAGAAAGGAAGTCTTAGAGGATTTAGGTGCTGCGCCGAACGTAGTCCGGAATGGCAGCACCAACAAGCGCCACAATTCTGCACAACAGCGCGCATGAGCGGGGCTCACCCAGCTAGCGGCGCCACAGAGGCGAATTTTGCGCCCCCCTCCCCACCACCGTAACCAGGCAGACCGGCCACCACCTGACTAGTTAATGGCCAATCAGTCAGGTAGTGTCTCACGTCGCCCGAAGGCGCCCCGCATAGGCATTCAGGCGACGACGCAATGACAAAGCGATGTAGGTAGGCCGGAAACCGGCCGTGCCCAGTCACGAGCGAACTATGGGGCGTAGTGGCGGAAAGGCCGAGGGTATGTTGAGAACGTCGGGCACCCAGGAATAAATTCCTGTGCCCTCGTTATTTTCACGCCACCAAGAGGCCCATCTGGTGCGGACGACGCCACGAAACGCGGTCCGAACGGCCACCCTGGGGCGCAAAACGACCCTCAATCGAGGGGACAAGCTTGCGCGGGAGGCAACAATGTCCGCAATTTCGTTGCCTAGCACTCCCGCCTGTCCCAGGACGTGAAAGAGCTTTACCGGTATGTTCTGGGCGAGCGCTGAAAGATCTGATGTATGTTAACAATTTGGATATCATGCGTGGCGTTACTGCCAACGCTGAAAGAAGAGAGAGCGAATCTGTGTAGAAGAAAACTAGGTGCGTCTCTGGAAGCGATGGCGCAAATCGGACCGCCTCCGCGAACGCAACCAGCTCCGCAGCGTAAGGGTTTGATGCTTCCTCCACCCGTAACCAACCGACCGTCCGAAGACGACCGCGGGGACCGAATGCGACAAAAGCCGCTACCCCAGAGGCAGAGGTGTATGCACCGTCAGTATAAACGTGGTGCGGCGGCAGCAACGCCGTCGCTGCCGCCGCCGACACGTCCAACCGACAGTGCTTAAAAGCAACGACCTCTAAGGGATGCCGCGACGAACCGTCGAAATGACGCTCCACCTCGACAGCGCGGAAGGACCGCGTCCCGAAAGTAGTATCCCGCCGAAGGGAAAAGAGGTCAATCTCCGCCTTTAGCCTGTCGAGGTCTATCGCCAAAGGCGGAGCGTGCAAGAGGATCTGTAACGCCTTCGTGCTCGTCGCGGGATAGGCCCCCGCCAACGCCAGAAGCGGGGACCTCTGCACAGACACGAGGCGAAAGCAGAGACCCGAATGGGGACACTCAGTCCACCAAACGGCCGACGCGTACTCTAGTGTCGTCAACACTACCTGGCTATAGACCAACCTCAGACGGGCCGGCGC
This sequence comes from Amblyomma americanum, assembly GCF_052857255.1. NCBI lineage: Eukaryota > Metazoa > Arthropoda > Arachnida > Ixodida > Ixodidae > Amblyomma > Amblyomma americanum. The sequence continues at coordinate 89,022,757 of NC_135500.1, read as the reverse complement.
CGGCGTGCCGCTGATGCGCAGGAAAGTCGCAAGCCGGGCGGACAGCGTCTCGGCACGCTCCTTGAGCCTCTGCGCGTGAGGAATGGAGAGAGTGCGTCGAAGACGACGCCGAGCACCTTGACGGCAGGCCTGAAAGACAGGCGGGCGCCACCAAGGTGAACTGCCGGCATGGTGCGGCCCATCCCTCTCCTGGGAGGAGAGAAGAGCACACACACCGTCTTGTCGCGCGAGATGGTAATCCTCGCCCCATTCGCCCACGCGGCGACTCGGCAGAGCGAATAGTCCGCAACAGCTCAAGTTCTTTTCGGCTGGCTCCAGGCACCAGAACGACAACGTCGTCCGTATACGCCAGAAGTGACAGGCCCTCCGGCGTGGGCACCGCCAAAAGGCCACGCACCAGTACGTTCCACAGCAAGGGAGACAGCGGGGATCCCTGAGGGCTGCCCCGGGTGGGTCGCGCGACCACGTCTCCCGCGAAGGAGCGGAAAACCACCTCTCGGTCAGATAGAAATGACCGGAACAACGCGCAGATGTTCCTCGGGCACCCCCAGTTGGAAAGAGAACTCAGGACCAGAGGATGCCACAAGCTGACAAATGCCCCTTGGAAATCTATGGTCACCAGCAGTACGTGCAGGCCAGTGTCTCGCGTCTGTCTCAATTTTGAAACGAGAGCGTAAAGGGCCTCAACAGCCCCCCGCACCCTCGTGAAACCGAATTGTGCCTCGTGGTGCTGTCCTCGACGGCTTAGAAAATGGTATAGGCGATCGAAAAGCAACCTCTCTAAAACTTTCCCCACCGCAGAATTGATAACAATGGGACGGTACGACGCGGGGACCTCAGGCGCCCGACCGGGCTTCAATAAAAAGATGAATCTTCCCTTGCGCCAAACGCGAGGGAAGTAACCAAGGCGGAGCGCCGCGTTAAAGACGTACATAAAAAAATTTGGGTGCGCCGCCCAAAGTGCACGCAGCATACGGGGGGTGATCCCGTCGAGGCCTGAGGCCGTTCCCAGTTTGGCTCGGGAGACAGCCAACCCAACCTCGCCAAACCGAAAGGGAACATCCCCCGGACCACCCAAAATAGGACGAGCCGCCGCCTCGCGTATGACCATGTGTGCAGGCGCATCAAGGTCCTCGACGTCACCGGGAACGAAGTGTTCAAGAAGGGTGCCGGTGGTTTCTAACACTGAATTTGTGAGAGCTCCGTCCTGCCTCAATACCGGAGACAGCAAGGGAGGTACGCGCAAGCGGCGAAACGCCCGCTTGAACAGTCGACCAAAGAGATTTTGTAACGTCGCCTCCCGGGCAAGATCGCGCGCAGACGCCTCCCTCGCAGCCGCGACGCGGTTCGGAAAACGCGCCAAGGCCGCGTTGAATGCGGCCCTATGAATGGCTCGAAGAGAGTCGTGCGCGCGCTGGTACCGCCTGCGCAGCGCGCGCACCCTCATACGCTCCAGGGCCAAGTCGTCCGTCCACCAGGACGCCCTCTCCCTCCCCGGGGAATACACCGGACGGGCGGACGAACAATGCCGGCGCTCGTGGTCGAAAATTTGGTGAAATTCGGAGACAATCATATCTAGAGCATTACAGGATTGAAGATTGCCACCGACAACCGCCGGGAAAAATGAGAAATTTTGGAGGGGCGCAATAACGCGAGCCAAACCGCGGTTTGTTAAAATTTTCTCGCGGGGCATGTCCCCCGCCCCAAACCGAACCTCGATATGCCGATGCTCTGATAGTCTCTGTCGCGGCCACGGACCAGGTGAAACCCGCAAGCGCCATGTTAGAGCTCGCCATGGTGACATCGATCCAACTCTCTGTGTGGGCGGCGGAGCTGGATCGTTGAGGACGAGGAGGTCGGCCGTCGCGGCGAAACGCAGAAGTTCGCCGCCGCGGGCTTCGCAAAGCTCCGACCCCCAGACCTCATGTTTAGCATTAAAGTCTCCCACGACTACCGCCGGAGTATCGGCCGCCAACGCGAGGGCAGCCGAAACCTCCGCGAGAATGGGAGCCACGGGCGAGTGCGGCGGCGCGTATACGTTTAAGAGTAAGAAGGAAACGCCGGCGGTGCGCCCACCGAATGGCGACCACCCGCGAGGAGACGTAGGTAGCAAAAACATCTACTCGGAGCCGCCGAACGACAACCGCACACCGCGGGCCCGCCGGCGCCCCAAACACCGGCCACTCCTGTGGAAGGGAGGGTATCGCGTTCTCGCGAAGATATGTGTCTGAAAGAAGCGCGAAGTCGAAATCTCCGCCCTGCATCCTATTTACCAAAACCCCCGTCGCGCGCCTGCAGTTGTTTAAATTTGTCTGAATAAAAGAAAAAGGAAAATAAAAAGCCACGGGGAAAAGTGAGATGATGAAAAGTGAATAAAAGAGAGGAAATAGGGCCAGAAAAATACTGCAGGCGCATAGGCGAAAGGAGGAGGGCGGAGCGTTCACCCTCGAGTTGGAATTATGTCACCCGGGAACGGATAAGCGGAGGGCAGAAAAAGGAAACGAAAAAGGTGTAACGAATAGAAAAACGTGTGGGCGGGCAGGCTGCACGTGAAAAATAAAAAGTGAATCGGCGAAGGCAGGAGCAAAAAAGAGGACAATCTAAAAGAAATAGGAGAGACAGTAGCTCTCTAAAATGGAACGTCGTAGAGACGTCAAAGTGAGAAAACGGAAAAGGAGAGTGTCTTCGCCGAAAAGGAAGAGAAGAAAAAGAAGACTGGCCGAAGCGTGGCGCCAAGTGCGGCGCAAAAAGAATAAAAAGAATAAAAGACTCGCAGCCACCCACCCACTCGTCGTCGCTGGCCTCGCCTCAAGAGGCGCCATAATCAGTTCTTGCGCGGAGTTTAACACTTTCGCGCATCACGGGACAGGACGCCGCACCCGCAGGATGCGAAGGCCCCTCGCGGCCCGCCCTCCGGCACTCCGCGCAGGCAACCGCCGCGTCACCGGCGCGAACCGCGCACGTCTCCGCGAGGTGGGCGCCGGCGCACTTAGTACAGAACGCCCTGCCCGGGTGGATGGGCTGGCGGCAGGCCCTCCTAGAGTGCCCATAAGTTGAGCAAAACGTGCACATTGGCACGTGCGTGTCCTCGGCCGAGGACCAACCGATGGCTACCCTCTCCCTGAAAAGGAGGCGCCTGAAAGCGTCCGGGGCCAGGGAGAGTATGTGGGTTTTCGCGCCGTCGAGCTGCGCAAAAGTATACCTCCGGGTCGTCGTACGGGGGTCCAGGTCCAAACCCGGGTTTTTTGCATTGAGCTGCGGGACGACGTCGTCGTTGGCAACGTCAGGATCGACACCGTAGATGCTGACGTGCGGGCGACGCCGCCAACCGTAGATGCTGACGTGCGGGCGACGCCGCCACCCTAGCGTTCACGACTGATTTCGTGGTTTCGTTTGTTCTCACCGCGGCGCACAAGTTTTCTAAGGATGGTCTGTCTTTAGCAATCACCGTAACACCAGCAGTGGTCGGACGGTGCACCACGGGCCCTATGCCGGCGTCCTCGGGAACTGTTTCTTTTAAATGTTGTTATAAGTTCCCTGGGCGAAATATTAGCCGCGGGCGCTGATGTTAAAAACGCAAAATGGCCGGGCGGCACTTGCCGGGGCGCAGTAGCAGAATCGTCTGATGTCGCCGTGGGAGCCCGGGTCGCCGAGCCCCGGAGCACCTCCGCAAAAGTAGGAGGCCGGAAGCCCGCAGGTGGCACGGGTCCGGGAATGGGCGGGGCCGCCGCCCCGAGTCGCGCCTCCGCGACTGAGGCCCAGGCCCTGGCCTCCGACGACTCCAGGCGCTCCGCCGACCACATTGCCCGGAGCACCTCGACCCGACCCCTGGCATCGGACGCCAGGGCACGGTACTCCACGCACCGCAACACAATCTCTCTAAACATATGAGAGATGTTAGTCCGGGCCTGCACTGAAATCTTATTTTTCTCATAGTTCAGGAATGCAGTGAGGCGCTCCTAATTCTTCGTAATGTCCGCGAAATCTGGCATCGCCGTAAAAGCCAGGTCCAGCCTGGCACCGGCGTCCGCAGCGTCCCCGGGAAGAGGGGTCCGGTCACGGCCAGGCCCGGCGCCGTCCGGGCCCGCAACCCCAGTACAGGATTGAGAGTCCTGGTCCCATCGAGAAGGCGAGGCAGTCTCCCCGGCGAAGGAGGTCGCCTCACTTGAAGTCGCAGTAGGAGGGAGTCCGGCGGGCTAGGGCTCCGGGACGGAGGCCAAGAGGTCGTCCCCGGCCTCCGAAAATGGTGATCGGCCTGGGTCGGACCGGGTCTCCGGGGCACCCGAGCCTGCGGTCTCGTCGGTTTATAAGTGGTGGAGTGCCACCACCGGTCGATTCACCCCAGTGGGCGACGCAGTTGAGGAAGCGCCGGGGGCATTCATGACCGCAGTGATCGTGAAGACGGCTCCCGACCACCACCGCCACACGGCGACGGCGGGTTCAGGCCTCGCAAGGGCCAAGCCTCAGTGCGAGGCGCGAAGTATGGACGCCGACAGAAGAAATGTGAAAAAATCACCTTAGAAGTCAAAGCCGGCGAATCCGCGGCGCAGAAAAAGCCGGTACAGCGGCCGCCGGTCACCGGAGGCCCGCAAGCACAAAGTCCAGCGGGCAGCCGCAGAAGAGGCCCCGACCGCAAAATGCGAACGGAGGACCCCGGGCCACGCAGGAGTCCCGCAGGGGAGGCCCTGATCAGATCCCGCGGCCAGAAAACGCGCCTCAGAGGGCCCTGGAGGACCCCGAGGCAGCGGCGCAGCTCAGGCGCCCGAGAGGACATACTTCTTTGTCCTCCCGGGCCGCGGGGAAAGGCGGCCACGCCTAAGCAAAGGCCCGGAAAATGCCACAAAAACCACAAAATTTGGTCTAAAACCCGCTGGCGGCCTCCGTAGAGAAGCCCGGATGTAGTGACAGGACCACAGGAACAACCGGCACCCAAGGGCCCGTCACCGACAGCAGCAGGCAGGAGCAGCAGCTCGCACCGGGGGGTGCGCGAGCCAGAGCCAGCAAGCAGGAGCTGGGCGAAACACGTCCGTCCAGTTCGAGAGCCGGCTCTCGAACTGAGGATGTTATTCATCATGCGCTCAAAGGTGCAGGGGCGTTTAAGTGGCCGACGTGCATCACATTAAATTCATACAGACCATCAGGCGTGATGAAAGCTCATTTCGGGCGTTCACCTTCTGCCATCGGCACCTGCCAGTACGCAGAGCGCAGATCCAACGAAAAAAAGTACTCCACTCTGTGCAGGCAATCAAGCGCATCTGTACGAGGCACGGGGGACACGTCCTTCCGAGGAATTTTGTTTAGCCGCAAGTAGTCTACGCAGAATCTAATGAAACCGTCCTTTTTTCTTGACGGGCACCCGGAGAAGCCCACGGGCTGTGAGAGGGTTGAATCACTCCACGGTGTAGGATGTCGCTCACCTGTTCGTCAAAGATGCGGCGCTCATGGTAGGGGCGCTGACGTAAGTGTCCATGTGTTTCAGTGTCGATATGGTGGCGAACCACTGTTGCACGACCCAAGGTGTCTTGGTGAGACTCGAAGGACGCGCCGAAGCGTTGAAGAAAGGGGACAAGCTGTGTGGGTTGGAGAGCTGGGAGAGCGGCATCGACAGAATGGGAAGCCGGTCGGGTGAGGTCTAGCCGGCTACCTCGATGGGGGGATTGAGGGCGTTGATGTCATGCGTGGCAGGGTTATCGCGAACAGGAGAAGCGTCATCGAAATCGATGACATCAAACGTGCCAAGCGATTCTCGGCTTCGCAACGTACAGGGCGCTACAACCGCCAGAAATTCTGAGCACAGCATGCGGGAGCATGACACAATTGCGGTGCGCGCAAAGGGGTAAGGGTGAATAAAGGACAGTAGCGTCACAGAGTGCAGCACAAGTAGGGGCACAAGAACAGAAGAGACAGGCGGCACGACGGAGTCGTCAGCGGCGAGAATAAACGCGGCGGTAGCAGGAGAGGCGTCCGCAAGAGCATCACACAGCGCCGACAAATAAACTTGAGCACGTGCACAGTCGATGAAGCGTGATGCGCGGAAAGTCCCACCGGAGGATGATGTCGTGAGAGGAGCGGACAAGAACAAAGAACTCAGTGGTGTAGGAGAGGCCTTGGATGATGAGGCGGGCTGTGCACGCTGCGAGAGGTCCAATGGGATCAGCACTGGCGCTTCGAAGGGACATTTCAGAAAGCCGCGTCGTCACATTTTTTTCAGTTTGCGGCACAAACTGCGACTAATGATGTACACGGCAGCACCAGTGTGAATAAGCGCATGAACAGTAACGCCTTCAACCGGTGCTTCAATAACGTTTACAGGGGCGGTAATAGGCCTTGAGACGGTCGTTGACGGCGCAGTTCTTGCGTCCGCAACTGCGGTGCCTAGTTTTCCGCTTGTAGAGGTGGTAACCGACGGAGCATGAGATGTAGTTCAAAAGCGTGGCTTTTTGGGCTTGTTGGTGCATGATTAAGATGGCACATGCAATTTGTCGTGTGCGCTCGTTGTCTTTTTGCATTCGCAACAAGGTGCTTCCTGAGGGTGTGAGGCGGTTGTTTGGAGGATTTGTCCCATCAGCTGGATACGGCACTAGGGCATGCAAGCTCGCGAATTCCGAGTGGTACAGGCAAGCTCAAATTTACAGGCAGTGCCTCGAGGCTCAGATTCTCTCCACACGGTGAAGGCCAAGACACCTGGCAAACTCTTCGAGAGTACCAGCGACTGACAGCCCAAACAACCGAATTCATATGGATGCAGCATTTGTCAAAACTGCTGACTGAAGCTTCTAGGAAGCCGAAGGCTACCCGTAGCGCCGTCCACAAGTCGGAGGCTTTGGACCTACCGGAGTACGTGTCCAAAGTGCTATCTTTGGGGCCTAGAGCCGATGCCGTCAGTACCACAACTACTTTCGATGGTACGACAAGTTTCGCAGCATGCAACGCAACTGGAACACCACCGATGTATATCCGAAGGAGTCGACGTCGTGCACCGCTCCAAGGCAGGTTGTTCCAAGATACCTCTTAAGCGCGACGAGACGTACATACGAGAAAATGGACTGCGCGTACTTCCAGCAGACAAAGAAGGTGCATTTGCTGTTTTATCTTTAGAACTTTATTCTTGGAAGGCAGACAAAGCCGTGTCTTCAGTGTTTGGCTCATGTGACGATATAGCTATATCGAAAGTAAAGGCTGAAGCAAAGAAGCTATTTAATCGGTTCAACCTTACCAAGCTTGCGAAATTTATACGTGAGTCAAAAATTTTCTAGATGTGTTTTTCAGCGTAAAAACGCATAAGCCGGAAAAACCATTCAGGGTTATTTCTGAAAATGGCACATGGCAGAAAACTCTCCATGTATTTGCAAGAAAAGTTGAACCTTTTGTGGAATGACGATCTTTTTGCTGTTAAGAATTCTGGTGAAATCATTGAGTTTGTAGGGAACTGGCCAGGTGGAAGTATTAACGCGTTTTCAGTGGATATTAAGGATCTATATTATTCTTTGCCAAATGACAAGGTGCTTTGCTGTGTTGAGGATTATATTGAAGATTTCGAATGTGTTGTCTTCCAGAACCCGGCGGGTATATCAGTGGCCGACTTCCCGGAGCTTTTAGCATTTTACTTCAAATCAACCTTTATAAACTGGAAAAGAAAACCATACCTTCAAAAAGATGGAATATGTATCGGATCATGCTTGGCCACAGTTTTAACTAACTTGTTTATCTATCCTAACATGACAAGTCTGCTTTTAGTCGTCTAAATGGAAAGGACGTTGTGAAAATCTTTAGATTTGTTGATGATTTCGTAATCCTTGTTAACACTGACTCTGGCTCACTAAAGTCAAAGGCCGTAGGCATTTTATCCATCATGAAGGATTGTTTTGAACCACTTGTTTTAACCACTGAATTTACAGTAAATGACTCTATCAGGTTTTTAGACCTCAACTTCATCTTTCATCCTAGTCATATTTGCTGGGCCTACCAGCCTCGTAGTAACAAGCATATATTACCCTAGAATTCTTTACATTCCAAACCAGTAAAAAGAGCCATCGTCAACATGTGTTTTCAGAACTCCCTGAGAAAATCATATGCGCACAGGATGTATGAAAGTTTTAATTAGCAGACCAAAAGGCTGACTGATGCTGGGTACCCCGACGATGTTCAGGTGTCTATTGCCGAGAAGCTTCTAAGAAAACGGAATGAAGATCAATGCCAATTGACCCCGATGCTCGGTGAAAGGAAGCGCTTTGTTGTATTGCCATATTTGTATCAGATTTCTAACAATCTGAAAAGAATTGGACAGCGCGCAAACGCAGCTGTCGTATTTTCGGCACCAGAGAAACTTGCCTCATTGTGCAAGATTGGAAAAACCAACATCAGAACACGTGGATGCATGACTCGTCATCAGAAGCTGTATGTGACATGCTTTGAAGGTGTCGTATACAAAATACCGTTATCGTGAGGGGGCCATTACATCGGCCAGACGGGGAGGTGCCTCAATCAGCGATTGATGGAACACGCACGCGACGTCAAGAACGGAAAAGAGAAATCGCTTGTTGACCACATTCATTCATGCGCATCTAAAACGTGCAAACCAATTTTTGAAAAAACTGCTGTGCTAGCTAGCAAAAAGTAGCGACATGACCACAGGATTAATAATTGAAGCTGAAAGGATAAATGCTTTGGGCGAGACATGTGTGAGCACTCCCTCTATCTTTCTTTGTGATAATGAACTCTTGTTTCTGAGGCAACGGTACTGTTAGAACAGGTGATTACGTGTCTTTGATGTGTGTATATATATGTTGCATGTGTGAAATAAAATTTGTTGGAAGTTAGCGCTCGTGTTGTTCACTTCTTCTGTGTCCGGTCTACTCTGCGCTATAGTCTCTTGCTTGGAGCATGAGACCGAATGGAAGCGAGGAGACGGCGGCCGGTGGGTTCGGTGGTAGTAGTCGTGGTGATATGTAGAGGCATGCTGACGTAGAGACAGGTGCGGAGGGCAAGGAAACATCGTACGTCGGCGCTCGCCCGTAGTCGTGAAGACGGGATCCGCGCGTGCAGCACCAATGGGCCACATGACCAGCCAGACCGCAGTCATAGCTAATCGGGCGGTTATCTTGCGTCTGCCACGGATTCGTAGGCCCTGGACCGGGCGAGGGAAAGGTTGGTGGGTGAGGGGCAGTGTAGGGGCGAGCAACGGCTGAGAGAAGATTGTGCCAGGAGGCGAAAAAGGAACAACCGGCTGAGGTCGTGGCCGGGCGAAAGCTTCTGCATATGTCAGTGGAGCAGTGACCAGAGGGGGTGGAGTAGCGGTCCGCAGCATCTCCGCAACCTGCTCCTGGATGACACGCTGAATGGAAGGCGAGAGCGACGGTGTTGCTGCGGGAGTGCAGGTAACCAACGATAACTGGCGGGCGACCTCCTCCCGCGCAAACTGCTGGATGTAGCGTAGAATGTTCGACTGATCGTGAGGAGGACCGCCTACAGCCGAGCTCGAAAGAGTGTCGTCCGGGAAAATGGTGCGCCGGGTGACAACACGCTTTTCTCGGGGCTCGTCATATCTGTGACGTAAAGAAACGACGTCGGAGACTGAGCATTTTTGGACAGTAATATTTGAAATGCGTCGTCCTCAATCCCTTTAGGAATGTGCTTGATTTTGTAAGCGTTATTCATGGATGTATTGTGACACTCTCGCCGCTCCAGTGGGCCCGACTGCGCAACCGTTGTTCGGCTCGAAGCTTTCGGACAGCGGGGCATCCGATAACAATATACCAGGTAGAAAAATCGGCTTCATGGCTGCGAGGCCACAAGTTGGCGAAGTTGGTGAGATAAAAGATGACGCTCGTGAGCTTAAAGAAGTCATCCCATTTGTTGTAGGCGCTCACACGTTCGTAGAAGGCGAGCCAGCCTTCAACGGCGGTATCGTCGGTATCGGTGTCGTCCGTGCTGCTGAAGATCACAGGGTCGCGCTGACGAACGGGACCCGAACAGACGACAGCGGCGGGAACAGTTTCGCCCGGCTGGGTCGGGGGGTGTCAGTCATCACGGCAGAGCCTGGTAAGGTGCGCAGGTCCGTTGGTCCGTAAGGTCCGTAGCTACAGGGTGAGAACAGTCGGCACCTCCAAGTGTAAAGACGCAAATGTAGCAGTAATTGTTGACGGCCGCAATGTCTGTTAGCACAGCGCAGCTCAGTAGACAAGCGTTCCTGAGTGCCAAATTGTATTTCGTGGGCTTCGTCTTCCGTCTGCTTTTTCTCCTTCGTCGGCACTGGGCGCTGGAGCATATATATATATATATATATATATAATATACACACCTTAAGGGCCCGGGTGAGGAGCATTACATAGGGGGGGGGGGGGGGGGGGCTGAGGCTTAGTAAAAAACAAGTTATGATCATAAAACAGGCACAAGATCTATTTGAACATAGAACACAAAAGCTAAGTATGGAAAATCAAACGGAAGAGAAGAAGAAAAAAGAAAAAAAGATGCAATCACTGCTAGTCGAAAGAAAACGTTTGTTGGGCACACTTTTATTTTTCGCAAATAACGACATAAAAATGGCAATCGGCAGAGGTCACTTCACAGAACAGTAGAGGCATCAGATGAGACCGCATTATTCAGCCTGAAAGAGTATATCTTGCAATGTTTCGAAGACAAGAAACTTTCTCTAGGTGTTTTCATAGATTTTTCACAGGCCTTTGACTACATCAGTCATAACCGACTCTTGGCAAAACTGACTACGGTCTCAGGGGTCCTGTTCATGCACTTTTTGCGACTTATCTTGAGCACCGCTTTCTGTTCACCAGTATTAATAGCTTCCGATCCTCGGTAAAAAAAGTAACCGTTGGCGTATCTAAAGGCAGTATTCTCGGGCCTCTACTTATTAATTTATACATTAATGATATTGTTAATGAATACCCTAATGTGAAATGTGTTATGTATGCAGATGATGTCACACTTATTTTCTCGTCAGTCACAGGTGAAGAAGGCATAAACCAGACAAACAGAACGTTGAGGACACTGCACGAATGGTCACTTGCAAATCAGTTAAAAATTATTGCAACTAAGACAAAAGCTGTTATTTTAAGACTAAAAAATAAATGCATTACGGCACCATGCGATCTTATGCTTGGTTTGGAAAAGATTCAGGTTGTAGAAAATATTAAGATATTAGGGGTAAATTTTAATTGTCAGCTCGGTTGGGACAATCAGGTTGACTCTGTCATTAGCCAAATTTCTCTTGTCACGGGTATCAACAGTTATCGTCACATGCTTCCATACAAAGTTAAGTTTCTCCTATATGACACCTTATTTATGTCCCGCGTGAACTATGCTCACCTAGATTGGAGAACAACTACGGTTGCAAATAAAAATAAAATATATATTCTACAGAATGTATATATTCTATATACATTCTACAAAAAGAAATAAAACAAAATTTTAATCACATGAGCGACATGGCGCATCTTTCGCTAAAAGTACAAACTTACCCACAGACAGCGAATTGTGGCACGTTCCACATGCCGCACAATGTATGGTTCTCATAGCCTAGCAAACACGTTACCACGCGTCTTTTAAATAAGTTTCATGCTGCAAATGTTGACGTGTCCCGAGTATGCCGCAAAGATATACAGAGCGCATGTGCTATATTTTAGATTGTAACATGCATATTTCACTGCTTCTTTTGAATTCTCATGAAACGGCGTTATTGAAGTAACCTCAGACGCGCTTTGTTTGCGATATTTTCTTTCTGTTCTTTTCTTTGCTATTATTGCTGTTTCATCCTCTATCTTGATTGCATATGTTTCGCTTCATGTTGCATGCTGCCCTGTGTATTGGGGCCGAGGGGCTCGTCAAGCCACATCTTACTGGCTTTTTTCCCTCGACCCTCTCCATGCGTACAGAGAAAATAAAGAATTGAAATTGAATTGTAAATTATATTATGTCTTCAATGATGACTGCAGAGCTGATTGAAAAGAGCAAGCATAGTTTATAGTGGCAACACTTGATGACAATTATTTCAATTGTAATATAATACAAGCGATGAATTGGAGAATTTTTCAGTGCGGGCCAAAATCGGTTTCACTTTGAATCCGTGATCAATCCTACTGTAATTGTGATGAGCTGGAAAAAAGTGAACGAGAAAATGACGCGATACTATGGTATACGGTATGGAAGAAAAAATAAAGCCGAGAAAATGTTCGGCGCGTGGCCAGTGATTGCATACACAGGATGTCTTTTAGTTTGGTGATGGTTTGGAATGGCGAGTAAGATAACAGGATGAAACATACTGCTTTGTTTTAGACAGCTTCAGGGCAGTTGGTCCACGTCATATGTAGGGATGCCAAATGATTGACGCGTACTCTAACGATGTCCGGACCAGAGAGTTGAATGCGAAAAGTCTAGTGTCACTGTTGGTCAGTTGAAGTTGTGGCTTGAGAAGGCCTTGTTTCTTGAAAGCTTTGGAAGTTTTCTTCTGTATATGGTCATGCCACGTTAAAGTGAATTAAATACCACACCCAGGTATTTTAATGCCAAAACTGAGTCTACTGAGGTCTTGTTAATTGCATATGTGTTAAGTAGAGTCATAGACAAAGAGGTAAATTTAAGACGCTTTGTCTTCTCTGCATTAATTTGTATCTGCCAGAGTACCATACTCTGTTTGTTAACGACAGACTGCAGTTCAATAATGCCGTTAGGGCTCGTTATCTTCTTGTATATTACGCAGTCGTCTGCGAATGAAGAAACTGCTGCATTTATGTTAGTTGCTATGTCATTATTATAAATTAAAAATTGGAGTGAGCCCAAAAGTAACCTTGCTATTACTGGTGCTGGGCTCGAGATGTGATTGTCTAGTTTGACAGATTGATAACGGTTGGTTAAAAATTGTTATATCCAGTTTTTTTTCTGATCATGTTTGAGGCTACGGATTTAAGGATTAATAGTTAATAGAGGAAGCGACCAAATTCTTTTGAAAAATCCACAAACACAGCATCAACACAGAGCGATGAGTACAGCGAACGATATATATCAGTCACTAATTCGATGAATTGAGTTTGACAGGAAAGGCTTTTACGAAATCCGGGCTTATTATTCAGGAGTATTTTCATACAACTATGTTATTATGTGCGTGTATAGTATGTGTTCTACTAACCTGAAGCTAATTGATGGTGAGTGAGATGAACCTATAGCCGTTTGGAAGGGAACTGTCACTGGATTTAAATACAGGTATTATAAATGCAGTCCCCCAATCATCGGGTACTCGTCCTGTGTCGATGGATTGCTGAAATATTAAAGAAATAAGGGAGCTGAATACTGATTTGTAAGATTTAGAAGTTTGGCGCTGATGCCGTTGGGACCTAGACTTGTTTTAAAGGGAAGGCGTTCTATTGCCCTGGATACTCTGTGCGCTGTAATAGAGATTGGTCTAAAAGAAAACTCAGTTGAACGTTGTGAAAGCTTAGTGAATTATCAAAGGGCAGTTCACCTGTGAATAACATCGCAAAGTTATTGTTAAACTCCTCTGTGCAGTCAAACACTGGTACACGTAGGCCGGCTTTCCCCAGAAGTATTGGAAACGAGTGAATATTTTTTGGATTAGCAACCTTCGTGAATTTTTTAGGGTCGGTTTTTTTAGAATTTTAGGAAGCGTGAAGTTGAAGTACTGGTTTTTTATGTCAAGGAAATTTTTTTCTGTCAAGCCAGATATCCTTCTGTAGCTCCGCCAGTCAGCAGAGGTGTTCTTTCTTGACGCTTTTTATACTATTTTTTCCTTATTCAGGCACCTTTTAACTTCTCGCGTGAACCATAGTTCACGAGATTGTGATTTTATTGTCAATTTTGGGACGGAAGAATCTTCTATCCCTTTCAGCTCATCAAGAAATATGCAACAATTTTCATTAGTCGTCCGATTCCCGAATCTTCTCGCAAAGTCGATGGAGAGGGGTTGCAGAATTCGATTCATTTTGTCAATGTCGGCACGCGGATAGTTCAGAATGATTCTTTTCGTTTTTGTTTTGTCTGTCTATAAGATCGAGAACGAACAGTGCCCAGCTCTATGATCACTGACTTTTTCTAGAGCTTCTGTTTTGGTAGCACCAGGATTGATCATGACTAGAAGATGTAAATTTTGATTCCCGCGCGTCTCTTCAGGAACTAGCTGTGTCAGACCATGACTATGGAGTAAGTCAAAAGAGCGTACAGGTTCGGTCCGGTTACTCTGTGCGCCGACGGAAGATGATATCCAGTATATCTCTGCGTAGTTAAAATTCCCACCTAATATTAGGAGGCATTCAGAAGAGTTTTTTGAAACCAGCTCAGGTGCTTCGCCTAATGAATCAATGAAGTCAGGGCCGCTGTCTGGCGGGCGGTAGCAGACGCATAAAACGCAGTGTACATGGCCAAATCTGACGGAAACGCGAATTGATTCAAGGGGCGAATCTACAGGAATGATAGACGGATGATTATGTCTTTTCATTCCGTATTCACCCCAAGCAAAGATGGCATAGACTTTAGCTCAGAACGCTCTTCCTAGCCAAATGAATGACATCATAATTTCGCAGGACGGAGTATTTCAGCAGCTCCGCAATTTGGATGATAAACATTTGGCGGTGGTTTAGCTCTGGTTAAACCTGCAGTGACGCGATAGCTACAGCTGGCTGAGTGGTACTTGGTCACGTGACCAACCACGTGACCAATCACGTGATGAGCCACGGCGCCGCGCCGCCGGCAGCTGCTCCGCACCACGTGACCAACCACGTGACAGCGTGGCGGCGCAGCAACGGGGTGGCGGCGCCGTCACGCTGAAGGCTCGAAATGCTACCGTAATGTAGCTACCGCTACAAAAGGCCGATGGACAACACAACATACGCACCCAGTTTCTTCGAAGATGTGCCGAGTGGGCGTCGTGGTACCTTAAACTTATTTTTCAAAAATCTTTGAACACCCATTGTGTACCACAAAATTGGCGTAATGCACTTGTAATTCCGGTGTCTAAAGCAGGCAACCGAACGCTTGTAACTACCGCCCAATATCTCTTACATCGATTTCTTGCAAACTTATCGAACATATAGCGAATCACATCTTTCTTCACCTAAAAACAAGCTGTTTACTTTGCCCTTACCACCACTACACAACTCGCATAGAAAATTCATGATATGAAAATGACGATTTATGCGAAGCAGCAGATTGACGTAGTCACTGTAGATTCGGCCAAAGCGTTTGATAAAGTGCCGCACAATAAATCAGTTTTTAAACTGAAAGAGCTGGAATTAATATGAATATTGTAAAATAGATAAATTGTTCTTAACAAATCGTAACCAGCTGGTCAAAATGAATGGTCATGTGTCCGGCTCACTAGCAGTGCTTTCAGGAGTCCCGCAGGGTTCTGTTCAGGGACCGTCGTTATTTTTTGTTTATATTTAATATTTATTTATTTATACATACTTCTAATCCCATTTGGGATTGTTGCAGGAGGAAAAATAGGGTTAGTAATAACAGTTCAAAAAATACATTATTTTGGTGAAGATCGTAAAATAGACAACTAATAGTAAGGGTAAAGCAAAGGCACTGGAATTAACTATGTATTGATATCTGTGCTGTCATGGAACTAAATGTACGACTAAAGTTGTTCGCAGATGTCTGTTTAATTTCTTCTACAGTTAGAAACACGGACGAACAGCTTGGCATTAATAACTCTATACAGAAATTAAGCGAATACTGCAAAAACTGGAACATGGAAATAAACTATTAGAAATCAACATACACGCGCATTACAACGTAAAAAGTCCGTTCGTCCCCATAATTTTATTGGTGGCAAGTGTTTGGTAAATGTAACTCAGTTTAAGCATCTAGGAATGACTATAACACAAAATTTAAATTGGGGCACACATATAGAAAAGGTATGTTCTAAAGCATACCAGAAGTGATGTTCTTGAGAAAAAAAAATTGGAGCATGCTGCACGGGATGTAAGACTAATTGCATATAAAGCTTTTGTGAGGCCATTCCTTGAGTATGCATCAGTAATATGGAGTCCTAATCAGAAATATTTAAAGAAGCAATTCGAAAGAGTTCTGAGCTACCCAGTACGCTTAACTTGCTGCCTATATCGCCGGAAAGACTGAGTTGCAGATATGCTCTTTTCCTGTAACCTGGATTTATTAGAAGCACGCAGACAAAAAATCGACTGAAGCTATTATTCCAGATGCTCCAAGAACAGATAAATATTCAGAAGGAAACATACATGCAAGGACAAGGCAAACGGAGTTCTAGAACAAATCATAGTCGGATAATTCCGACGTACTTTGCCCGTACTGAAACCTTCAGACATTCTTTCTTCCCCGATATAAGTGAAATGTGGAATGATTTGCCAATGAGTGTTGTGGAACAGAGTGATCTGCGTGAATTCGGACGATCTCTGAATAACCATCTGCTTGAAGGTGCCATTTGATGCTTGACAATGTACCGCTTCATGCTGATGCATTCACTGCTTGCGAATAATGCAGTTTTTCTATGAGGTCTTCATACACTCTCTGTAAGGACCCTCGCGCGAGGGGTGACAGTATTGTTAAATAAATAAATAAATAAGCACTCCACCTCCTCCTGATACAGTTCTATCTTTGCGAAGGAATTACAAATGATGGAAGCTCGAGATAGCTGCTAATGATGTCGTCTGAAAGCCGCGTTTCTGTCCCAAGAATAATGTCTTATGAGGTTGCATGAATGATACCTTTAAATATGTCAAGTTTCAGAAACGTGCTGTGAAAATTTGCCATGAGCAAGGACACTCGGCTGGCATTAGTCTGAGCTTTTCCCAATCGCAGGCTGTCATTCGTTTTATTGTTATCCCTCCTTTATGCATATTACGTTTTCTGAGGTAGGATCATACCGGTAGATTCCATTGCGAATATGAAGCTTGTTAAAGCGTACGGAAGAGCGATCCTTCGGTTTCTGTTTCTCTTTAGCGAAGCCACGTTGTTTATTCCGTGCAAGTGCGCTGTCCAGGAAAAGTCCTCTTCCAGTCAGGCTTTAGGTCACTCTAAATCTTTCAACTTGTACCCATTACATAAGGCTTCCATTTTTCACTTAAAGTTCAAGAATTTGACAATTATCGGCCTATATACTACCCCTAGGCGCTGGCCTATCAGATGTGAACGTTCAATGTCGCCTGCTTGTATTTTCAAGTGTCTCTGAAGAAGGCTTTGACAATTCATCCCGATTCGGCATATCCTTCATGATGTTCCTCAGGAAGTCCTTTGATGACCAGGTTATTTCGGGTCATTCTGGAATTCATATCCTCTACTGAACCTCTAATGTCGTTGTGTGCTATGGCGATGCTAAACTTGACTTCCTGAACGGAAGCGACAAGCGCATCAATGTTGTCAAACTTTGACACATTTTTCAAACTAGTTTCTACAGCGCTAACAGGGGCCTTTAAGCTGCTAACTCATAACTAGCAGGCTAATTAACGAATACTGAATGCCTAACTTTCTAACTAATCCTGGTAGGCTCCTTAATTTTGTGGGACGTATAGCCCACCGCAAGTAATATCCATATAAGTTTTTAGAATTTTGAAATCGCGGTTACGCTCGGCGCTGTGACCCAAGAAATTTTGGCTACATCGCACCAAAACACACGCGCACAGTGAACCTTGCCGGCAAAGCAACCTCTCCAGTGCACAGATCTTGTCGAAACAGTGAAAATTTGTTGGTAATTGTTAAAAAATTATCAATTCAATATTAGTAAACCAGCCTGCTAGTTAGCACGTCTTAGCCGTATTCTGATGTACTACATTGCTGAAAATGCTACATCGAAAAACGCGTTTTACAAACTCAAGAAGGCAAGTGTAAAAAAATTTGTAAAGATGGAAGATTTGTGTAAGATGGAACACCCTGTATGCGCCGCTGTGGCAGAGGCTGACAAAATTCTATTGCGCATAAGCGTAGGGAAATAAGGCAAGTTAGCTAGCTTGCCCCAGGCCGTGGAGACAGACCTCTGGTGACGCCGGCGAATTCGACGGCCTTGAACTGAATATCGGAGTGATCGAAGGACCTTAGCTTATAACCATGTTTCTTTAAAGGAATCAGGCAAGAGTTCCGGGGTAGGCTTACAGACTTGGAATGCCCAGATCATATGGTCGAAGTTATCTTTCCCACCACAAAAGCAGCAGGAGGGATTTATATTTATGAATTTAGATATGTAGTTTAAGTTGGGGAGGGTCCCCGTCTGTAGTTGTGTCCACATGACCTGTTGTTGTCTGGTCCACGTTTTGTGGGGTGGTGGGAGTGTTCTCCTTAATGCTTTGTAATGTGCTTAGAGTTCGTGGTATGATATGAGTGGCTCACCGAAAGGTTCCAGTTCATGAATTTGCGCCAACGCTCGGCCGGCTAATTTTCGAGTGTGTTGGTGGGCAGCCTCATTTCCCGGAATACTCGCGTGAGCTGGGCTCCATATGAGCTCAATATCTCTCAAGAGACGAGAATCTCTTATGCTCTGAGTATTTTCATGGCGGGACCGGGTTCCCTACCTCTAGCAAAGTTGCTGATCGCCAACTTCAATTCGCTTACTATAGTAGTAGCGTCTGTAAAGGCGATGTGCACGGCGATGGCGACCTCCTCCACGACTAGCGGTAAAGAGGTAGCAACCGTCTCCATCATAAACAGTCTTGCTGGTTGATTGCCGGGGTGTGTTACTCCTCATACAAAGTACTTGTTCTGATTCTCCGCGTCTTCTATAGCGTCGACGTAGAGGACATCCTGCAGCCACCGCATGGTCTTGTGAAGGCTCTTCTCTCGTGCTTCTCTTCGGCCTTGGTGCGCGTGAGGGTTCATACCTCGGGCGAGAGGTTTGACGGTGATCAACTTTCGGATATTGCTTGGGATAACATAGGGAGATCTTATAAGGGTTCACTCCCAATCACCTGCCTTTCGAGTATTCTCCTGCCGGCGGGAGTGCTAGACAGGGGCATAATTTGGGCAGTTTGTTGTGTTTCCTTCAGTTGCTCATAATTTATCCTAGTTTTTGTGGACCCAGAGTTTCAGTTGCTTCTCGTTGGGAGTAGGGTGAGCCAGACCCATGGCTGTTTTTTAAGCCATTCTGATGGTGGCATCGACTCTTTCCACGTCGTCTCTTCTGAGCCTTAGGTGCGGGAGCAGGTATGTAATCTTGGTTATGATAAAGGCGTCTATTAGCTTGAAAAGATCGTGTTCTTTCGTGCCTCTTTTTCTATTAGTAATTCTATGTATTAGTCTGGCAGTTTTGTGGACTGCGGAATTAAGTTCCTTGATTGTGGAGGCGTTGCCCGAGTCCGTTTGCAGCCTTATCCCCAGGATCCTAATCTTCCGGACCTCTGATATCCAGACCTTGTATAATGACTGTCGTCAAGGGCGCGTTTTTTTTTTTTCTTGGAAGACCGTAAGCTCCGATATTTCCCGGTAAGAATTGGAGCCCGAATGCTCCGAATGCTCCGTTAAGCATTCGAGGCCTGCTTCCTTAGCCTCTTTTTTTAATGCGATGTTCGTTGCCACAGGGCATAAAAAGTATGAAATAAGGGATGATGAGGATGCTTAATTAAATGAAAAAAGGTTGGTTGATCTAATAAAATCAAGGAGCGAACGATGATATGGCCCCTGTGTCCAAGCGGTATATGAATCCGTATTGATAGGTGAGAGACCCACTGACGCCAAGTGCCGAATTCTTCTCGGCTAAAGCGCCGGGCAACCCACAGCAGGTGATGAATAATCGCTTCACTATCGCTGATCTTTCAGACTCGACACACGGGGCGGGGATTTAAATCTTGGAATTGCGGCCACTTGCGTGTCACGGCAGGAGTTGGGGCAACCCCGACCCGTATACTCCGTGCGCAACCTCCTCTTCACGAGTAAGACAATGGGAAGGGTTACCGCACAATGAGGTATTAGACCACGTGTGCGGTGCCAGAGGTTTTGCTGGCCTCTTCATCGATGACGTCTGTGGCCGCTTGGAGAGAGGCGTTGATTTCTCCCTGGGAGCCATCCATTGCCCATACGGTAATATTGTGCGCTTACAGGCTGTGTTGTACTCTAAGGATATTGTCTAGCCTATGTGGAATGTTTATTAGCACCAGAATAAAGAGGAACAAAGACAGGACAGCCCCCTGAGCAGTGCCCCTACTTCCCAACTCTATTGTGTCAGATTTTAGCGTGCCGAAGTGGAGTTCCACTGGGCGCTAAGAAAGCCTCTTGTATAATTGTAAGCCTTTCTACCAGGAATAATTTAGTTTTTGCTGCTCCAATATAGTTTAATGCGATACATTATAATAGGCTTTCTTTAGGTCGATAGCCAGGATGGCTTGTGTGTTTGCCTTTTTATATTGTATATTTTCATGAGACGGTTGCAGCATGGCGAAATCTGCGGCTGGGCCAGATAAAATCAATAATGAGATGCTGGGGAACCTAGATCTGAAATCAGTCACCACACTCACGGACTATTTGAATGATTGTTTGGGGACAGGCACCATACCCCAACGCTGGAAGCATGCAAATATGATTTTTATACCCAAAAGAAACAAGCAAATAAGCCTTGATACCCTTGAGCCAATCTCCTTTACCTCCTGTTTAGACAAGATAAAGGAGCACGTTATACTTAACAGATTACAAGCTCATGCCAAAGAGTACTCTTTTCCTACCGCACACCATGATGGACTTCAGAAGAGGGCTCTATGCAGGACGCCATGCTGCATGAGACGGTTGCAGCATGGCGTCCTGCATACAGAGCCGAAGAACGTCCCACACCGGCTAGGTTCACTCCGGTGAGGCGAGGCAGCAAGCACCACATGGTACGGGACAACCGACCCCACACTTACATTCAAACAATCGCGGGAGGGGAACAGTCACAGGCATCCAATTCGGCTCCACCTCCCGGCCGGCGCACCATCCTCTTCCGCTCACGCTCAGGCTCGTCGCCCCCTGCAGCCAGCTTGGTCCTTGCCACTTGATCATCTATTGATTGGCCTAACCGTTTGCGTACTCGGTTGGTCGGGCGCTGCCTCATCGCAACAGACGCCAAGTTCTTGCTCCAGAACTCTAGCCTCGGCTTTGCTCTTGTACTTTATATTGGCTTTGGCCGTCAGACCAGTAAAGGTTTGCCGGTGGTGTTGGTCCCGTGACTTCCAGAAACTGGATGCACCGCTTGAAGGCTTCTCGATGATATGACTTGCAGGCGAAGCGATTTAGTGAGAAACGAACTTTTATACAGGCTATTTACAGATGGGTACAAACAAACGTCAGTATACGGCCACAACTATCCACGGCCGGCCTAGCCGACCGCCTGCACAGAGGCGAGGGACACCGCGTCACAACAGTCAAACTGGCGCGCCCTGCACCAGCTCTCAACGGTCACTCCCTCCGCACTCGGCCAGACCGAGCGCCTGCCCGCTAGGAGTAGCTAGAGACAAAAGCACACGGGCGCAGCTCCCTTCGCGGGTACACCCCGAAGATGCCCGCGCCTCTTTCCACACGTAAAAATAAACTGCTAACTGTGGCTCATCAGTTTTGACGAATAGGAAAGCTCAGAACTGATGTCAGCGTTTTCCCTTACCCCCGAGTTCCTCCCTAGGTGGTCTCGCAATCCTTCGCCAAGGGGACAGAGGTCCAAGGTCGAGGCCGGCAGATAGCCCGCCGTCCGGAGCGGCGAGAGAAACCGCAAGGACGAAAGGGGAGACTAACCAAAAAGGCATGAGTCCCCTTCTAACGGCGTGCACCAAAGCAAAACAAAATAAAACAAAACCGGACGCGCAGCCTAGGTCACTGCCCTCTCGCGGAATATTCGCAACACATGTACAAAAAGATGCGACAGCGCGCCGAATCCTACACCTCCCCCCCCCCCCAAGACTCGGCTAATCTATTCAGAGATAAGCCGAGGCAACAAGCAACAAAAATGGCTCGGCAAGTGGCGGTTGAGTACCTCTGCACGAGCAAGCAACCGGAGCCTGCGAGCCCGCATGCTGCGACCCTTCGTCACGCACAATAATACATGCTACTAAGGTCCACAAAATATAGACAAAAAAACACGCAAAGAAATCTCATACTTTCGTTCGATCGACGTGCGGCTTTCTTGATTACAACGAGTACAGTTTGTTGTCCATGCACACAGTTCCCTGGTCCACTATCCCCAGCGGTCACTGCGGGACGTCAGCCAGTGCACTATCCCAAAAAGCGTTCGGTATTCTAGACAAGGCATCTGTTTAGCGTGGTCGGCTCCTCTGCAATGTTCAATGGTAACATTGTAGCGTTGGAGCGCAAGAGCCCAGCGCGTAAGCTTTGCACTTTGAGGCACACTGCTCGTAAGAAAGGGGAGCGGATTGTGGTCAGTGATGACCGTCACGGTGTGGCGGCGAACACCCACGTCTCAAACTTTTTTAATGCCCAGATTACCCCGAATGCCTCCCTCTCGATTGCCGCCCACCGCATCTGCGATGGTGTGAACTTTTGACTGGCGAAGGCTATCGGCGCCTCAGTGCAGTTGTCAGATAGCTGTGCTAAACAGGCACCGGCTGCTACTGCCGACGCGTCTGTAAAAAGCAGATACGGCTTTCGCGGGTCCGGAGTGGTCAGTGAAACCGCCTCGCTTAGAGGTATCTTCAGGGCTTTCAAGGCTTTGTCCGCGTCATCTGGCCACGGTATTTTGTTCGGAACGCCTTTTCCTCTCAGGCGTGTTAGTTGCAGAGCGATTTTTGCAAAATTGGGAACATAGCTACGGTAGTAGCCACACAGCCCAAGGGTGCTCCTCAATTCTTTCTTCGTCTTAGGGGCTTGAATTCCTTCGATGACCTCAATTTTCTCTTTGGCCGGGCTATGCCGGCCTGAGCCGACAACGTGCCCCAGGTAGCGGATTGAAGGCATCGCTACCTGTCACTTCTCCCAGCTAGCGTGCAGGCCCACCTACCCACTTTAAATGATGGATATGTGCTTCTAGAGACTGGCTCAATACGGCGATATCGTCTAGATAAGCTCAAGCGTATTCTTCCTGCCCGGCTAGCAACTGGTTCATGTTCCTTCGGAAGGTTGCCGCTGCGTCCTTAAGACCGAAAGGCATCACCCGCCAGGCAAAATGACCTAGGTGCGAGATGAACGCTGTCGGAAGCTGAGAATCCTGAGCGAGTGGCACCTGCCAATAGCTGCGCTTGAGGTCCAGAAGTGTTATGAACCTCGCGGCTCCGACTCGCATGATCAGCTCCTGGGGGCAAACCATAGGAAATGCGTCCGTCTCGGTCACCGCGTTCAGCGCTCGGTAGTCTATGCAAAGACGTACCGAACCGCCCTTTTTGGGAACGCACACGATCGAGTGTGCAAAAGGGCTTTTACAGGGGTAGATGAGGCCTTGTGGAAGGAGCTCATCAATTTGCTTCTTTACTTCGTCTTTTAAAGCCTCTGGCATCCTATAAGGGTGGCCTCGCTTTGGATTTGCCCCTTCCGCGAGGTTTATGCTGTGCTCGCCAACGCGCGCGATCGACGGTTCGTTCGCAAATAATGCCTGGTGCTGCTCGAACGTGGCGTGCACCAGCTCCGCTGCATCCATGTCTAAATGGCTTGCTTTATCCGGCGTAGGCATTACCCGGCCCTTCAGGACGTTGCAAAATCGCAGTCGTCATCAAATATGACGCCCACCGAACCTACCTTCCCGACGTAAGGGCGTAGCTTATTTGCATGTACTAGCATGCGGCGACCGTCACTCATCAGCAGATAGTAAGAGTGCTCGCGGCACCTTTTTGTCACCACCGCCGGCCCTAGCCACTTCGGGTACATTTTCCCTGGCCTCTTGTCATCAAAGACGAGGACCGCCTCACCTTCGCGAAAGGTTTTTACCATTGCGTGCTTGTTGTAGTGCGACGAGTACGCCTCTTGCTGTTTTCTAGTCGTTAGCTCCGCAATGTCGGCCGCGATCTCGAGCTGTGCTTTCACATTTTTCAAATACTCAGCGGGACCACTCGCTAGCTCCCCGGGTACCTCAATGTCTCCTGCCCAGCTTTGCTTCAGGATACCAAGTGGTCCTACTGGGTCTCGGCCGTAAAGCACGCGGAAGGGTGACACGCCAGTGGTGTCGTGTGGCACCTCCCGGTAGGCCCAAAGAAGAAAGGGAATGAACTTGTCCCGGTTTTTCGGTTCCTTTTCGATTACGTGTGAGAGCATGGTCATAAAGACTCTGTTCTACCTCTCCACCGCCCCATTGCTCCCCGGATGATTGGGAGCGGAAAAGCGTGGGGTACATCCGAGTCTTTCGAGGAACTCCTTCGTAAGTGCGGCTGTGAAATTGGTGCCGCAGTCTGAGCACACCACCTCGGGAACTCTATTCCGGCTAAACACCGAAAGCAGCGCGTCGCAGGTTGCCCTGGCGGACGAAGACCGTAGGCAGACTATTTCTGGCCAATGCGTGCACAGATCTATTATACAAAGCGCGTATTGATGTCCTCGGCCAGACGATGGCTCAATTGGACCTATGATATTCACGTTCACTTTCTGAAAGGGAAATTTCGGGCGAGTGAGAGGCGTTATCGGTACCCTATCGGTTCGCCGGTGGTCTGAACGCACTTGACAGCTATGACAGCTGTCACAGTGTTTGCGAATATCCGACTCCATGCCCGGCCAGTAGAAACTGTACTTTAGGCGAGCTTTAGTCTTGCGAAAGCCCAGGTGTCCCCCCTAATAGGACTCGTGTGCTAGGCTGAGTGCGGCCTCGCGCCGTAATCTTGGCAGTACTAACTGCTGTACCCCTTGGCCTAGCACCTGGTCTTTATGATACAAAACTCCGTCTACGATAGGCATGCCCGCCTTTCCTTGCTTCGCGTTCTGCCAGGCCTGACGCAGAGTCTCATCCTCATGCTGCTCCACGCGAAACTTCTGTGCCCCGCTAAGCTAAGCCGTGGCGCCCGCCTGTGATGGCTCGACCTCATTAATGTCAACTCTCTGCTGGGGCAGGGATTCGTCTGCGAACGCCAGGACGGGCTCGGTGCCCACGTCTGACCCTGATCTATCTGGTCTGTCTTCAGCCGGTGGCGACAGAGTTCCCACCGCCTGCACGAGACCCTCACTGTCCGTTTTGCCCGAGTCGTGCAGCTGTTCTCATGCGTCTGCGGAAATTAGACAGTCGGTTTGTGTGAGCTTGTCGGTGAGCGCACACAACACCGGTGTCGCATAGTCCACATTTTCGATCAGGGGTGCGCCACGACACAGCGCCAACGGAACTACCGCCAGTTTTGCCTCTACCTTCTCTCCGAAAGCGGAGACGAGACCGATCGTCTCATGTGGAGACACGAAATCCTCAGGTACAAGGCTTTCGCGCACTACGGTGATATCTGCACCGGTGTCCACAACAGCGCCAATAACCGCTTTCCTGCCGCATATTTTAATATCCCTGAGCGTTGGACGCTTGGATTGCAAGGCATGGGTGGACACGCGTGCCGTGCTGGGTTCTCACGATCAAATGGGCAGTTGGCGACAACATGTCTCCAGCTTCCGCATCGAAAATAGCCACCCGACCGCGATACCTTTTTTTTTCTCCTCCTGGCCTGACTGCGGCTATTATGTCTCCTCGCTCTGCTCCATGCTTCTGCTTAGGTGTGGTTTCATTTCTCGGTTTTGGGGGCGTGTCAAAGCCTTTAAAGCTGTCGGCTTTCCTCTGAGCGCTTCCCTTCCCGGCGGCTTCCTCGTATGTCTGTAGCATTGCAGCTATCTCATCCGCATTCAGCCATTTCTCACCCGCGCGCAGCTTGACATATTTATGTGCTTCTTCTGATAGCCCCGCCTTGAGCTGGTCGGCAACCAGTAGCTTCAATAATCCATGAAAAGACGACATGCATCATGACTTTAAATAAAAATTTAAGTAACTCTTGACGCGTGTGACAAAAGCCTTCCAGGTTTCTTCGCGGCGCTTGGTGGCCCCAGAAAACCGCCTTTGATACTCTGCGGCTGAAAGTTTCATCTCTTCTAGGACTACCGCCTTCAACTTGTCATAGTCCCTGTGCTGCTCTGCGGTGAACCGTGTCGATAAGTAGGTTACCCGCCCAGCCAGCGCCGGGAACACAAGCTGCGCCCAATGTTCCTTCGGCACGTTGTAAGCCACAAGCGAGCATTGCACTACTCAAACCAGGCGGGTACTTCACCGTCTGCCTGCAATTTGGGGAACGCGCCGGCGAGTAGCTTAGCGTACTGTCTCAACCGCTCGTCCTCGGAAGGCGCCGCATTCTGGCTTCGAGCACGCATGATTTGCATCTCGAGCTCTAAGGCTCTTATCTTTTTTTTATACAATTTCAATTCTTTCTCAATGTTTTGGCCATGCCGCGACACTGACGCCTCGTTGCTGCCCTTGTCTCTACCGTCCCCCTGTCACCACTGTCACTACCGCTGTCCATCGTAGATGCCTTGGGGTTAAGGTGACCAAATCGGATTATCATCAACTACGCAAGCCTTAGTCAAACAGTGACCGCTAAGAAAACGAAGGAACCAGGGAACTCACTCGGAGCTGCGCTCAGGGTCCTCTTTTCGGGCAGGAATGGCGGCGACCTCGAACCACGTGCCGAATGAAGCCGCTAGCTGCTGCCTTTACTCGGGGATGCCGTTTTCTGTCCGCTGACGGCCGTATCCGCTTGAATCTTCCAACTGCCGCCGTGGCTCAGGGATACAATTCTGTGTCTGTTGAAGGCATTGTCTTCGGCGTTTCACGCCCGATGCGGTTCGCACCTTCGTACCCCCGTAGCCTGTCGTCCTTTCGGTATCTCGCCTTGGATGCCGAAATTCGTCGTTCTCTCCGTGGATGTCTTCGTCCGTTCCTCGGGGCCGCTGCAGAGCACCAGTACTGTCGACTGCGCCAGTGAAGGTTTGCTGGTGGTGTTGGTCCGGTGATTTCCAGAAACTGGATGCACCACTTGAAGTCATCT
Organism: Amblyomma americanum; assembly: GCF_052857255.1. NCBI lineage: Eukaryota > Metazoa > Arthropoda > Arachnida > Ixodida > Ixodidae > Amblyomma > Amblyomma americanum. Next base: position 88,995,863 of record NC_135500.1, on the reverse strand, counting down.
CGATGATATGACTTGCAGGCGAAGCGCTTTAGTGAGAAACGAACTGTTATACAGGCTATTTACAGATGGGTACAAACAAACGTCAGTATACGGCCACCACTATCCGCGGCCGGCCTAGCCGACCGCCTGCAGAGGCGAGGGACACCGCGTCCCAACAGTCGAACTGGCGCGCCCTGCACCAGCTCTCAGCGGTCACTCCCTCCGAACTCGGCCAGACCGAGCGCCTGCCCGCAAGGAGTAGCTCGAGCGACAAAAGCACACGGGCGCGGCTCCCTTTGCGGGTACACCCCGAAGATGCCCGCACCACTTTCCACACGTAAAAATAAACTGCTAACTGCGGCTCATGAGTTTTGACGAATAGGAAAGCTCAGAACTGATGTCAGCGTTTTCCCATACCCCCGAGTTCCTCCCTAGGTGGTCTTGCAGTCATTCGCCAAGGAGACAGGGGTCTAAGGTCGAGGCCGGCAGATAGCCCCACCGTCCGGAGCGGCGAAAGAAACCGTAAGGACGAATGGGGAGACTAATCAAAAAGGCATGAGTCCCCTTCTAACGGCGTGCACCAAAGCAAAACAAAATAAAACAAAACAGGACGCCCAGCCTAGGTCACTGCCCTCTCGCGGAATATTCGCAACACATGTACAAAAAGATGCGACAGCGCGCCGAACCATACAAGACCAATCTCCTCGTTCGCGCCCGCCGCGTCCATTTGCGCCGAGGCTTTGTCGACGTCATTCAAAAGCGCAGTACCGTGATACCCGACGTCGCGCTCCATCTTCTCCAGCCGCCCGAACAGCCGGTCCAGGCGCTGGTTGAGGCGTTCGAGGATGGCCGCCAGCCTGCGAGAAACGGTGACTCCCGGGCGGCCACGGCTGTCCGCTCCTTGAGCTGCGCCGCGGGCAGACTCGGGGCGCCTGAGGTGGACCTGGCACTGGACCTCGGGATCTCGGACAGCGTCCACAAATGCTTCAGTGCCGACCATGGCCACGGTGGTTGGCGCCGCACCCGGCAGCGACTGCGACGCCAACCGCTGAAAAGCCGCACAAAGGTCCTAGTAGCCTTCCCCAGTTCGGGGGTTCGGGAGCATCTCCGCCGCTCGGCCCTGCAACTTGGAGACGAGCATCAGAGCCCTCGTGTTGGCGTCCCATCCCTGCGCCGCCGCGATGGTGTCCAGCTGTATCTAGTAAGCCTCCCACTGAGCGGTACCGTCGAAAGTCGGCAACTCCACCGCCATCCCCAGCTGCCGGACCGGAAGGGACGTACCCGCGCCGTGCATCATACGGTCGTAATGCGAGGACAGCCCGACGGGTGTGGGTGCGCATGATTCCATGGTGGTGACGGAAGGCTCCGGCCCGCCACGGTTCGGGTAGATGGGCACAGCATGCCAGGGTCCACGCTCGATCGCCTCCAACCTCGCCTCTAGTTGGTCCAGTTGCCGACTGAGGCGCTCAAAGGCGGCCTCCTGTAGTGTTCCTGTATATGCTCCCGCAGGGAGCAGAGTTGCGCGACTGTTTTCCTCCCGCCGCTCTTGACGCCATTCGCTGAGCGGCCGTCACGTGATTCCGCAGACGACGTTTGTTCCGTTTTGAAGTGGAGGAGCAGACTTTCCAGCCTCAACGCCGGTTCCTCGCCAGCCCCAGTACCCTCTTCATTGCCATCGTGATCGTACGCGTCCGGTGCGGTCGGCTGCGGTGTGTTCCCGCCTTTTGCGTGCGCTCCAGTTGCATACATTTCGATAGTGTGCAGTGACGGCAGCCTCCAAATATGACGGGGTGCAGTGCGCCAAACTGCAAGAACCGTACCGAAAGCGGCAAAGCTTTTTACGCAGTGATCAAGCTTTGCCTAGGCTATTTAACTATTTTATTTGTTAAGAATACGCTTAAGGTTCTACTGACAAGTTTTTTAACACTAGAGGAGAGGGGAACAAAAGTAGCATGAAATACTTGAAAGCGAAATTGGATATTCAGATAATTATTTTTCCTGGATTAAAAGCATGAAGCAGTCCAAAACAAAGATATTTCAGAATGCAGTGAAGGTACATATAATGCAAGTAGGTCAAGAGAAAACGCAATAGTGCTTAGGGAAAAACGAGCAAATAACAGCACCAGAAAGAGATACACATCACTTTTTGAGATCATTGGAAACCCGTATGCCACAATTCAGCTACAGTGACTTAAGGCAGGCTTCTCTAATTTTTGGATAATAAAGAAGTACGGCACGTGATGTATTTGGCTTTAAAGGATGACCATGGCATAGGAAAAATGCAATGGAGGGCTAGAAGTCAGAGCAACAAATGATACGTATATTTTGTGAAAGATAAGCGCGCGAGTTTGCGATATCCGTGCCTTTGGTTGGTTATATATACTTGCGTGCAAAATGCATTGCTTTGGACTGCCCGCATTCACATCGTATGCAGCGTGGTTTCACAAGCTTCGTGCAACATCGGCGGTCGCAACCCTATAGAATAAAGTATTTCAATGTTGTTCTGCAGGGAGATGCATTACCGCACTTCTCTTCATCGCACAACCCACTCGGGTTTTTCATTTCCAAGCATTTCTGCCGCATTAATGTCCGTACTGCGAGCTATCGCTGTCATTCCGCGATCTTTCTGTCATGCTGTATGATATTTTCGGCAAATAGGATTATTTTCCGACGTTTTTTCAACGAAGTATGATGGGCTTAGCATCGATCCCTGAGCACTGATACAGTAAAAGGAAAATAAGGATGCCCGCAATCAAGCGCCGTTCGTAAGCTTTTCAAAAAAAAAAAAGCGAACTGCTCTACATCTCCAGCTCCGTCATGATCCCAGCGCCTGTGCGCTCGAGGAGCTGCTTTCCCGCACAGCTTGGAACAAAATGGCGGACCTTCGCGCAACTCTGCTCCCTGCGGGAGCATATAGAGGAACACTAGCCTCCGGCGCCGGGGAAAGGGGCAGGCCGTTGGAACGCCCGAGATCAGCGGCTCCGTCCGCCGTGCAGTGTGCCGCGTCAGCCGGAGATTGCTCGCCGTCCTCGGCCCCTTCCGAAGCCTGTTTCTGAGCGTGGGAGGGCGCCATCCCATCGCTGCCACCAAAATAAGTAACGGGACGACGGTCCGCCCAAAGGAAAGCACTCAAAGTCGGAGAGGAGCAAGAACACAGCCGGCGGGCGGCCCCCAAATTTACCCTCGTCTGCGCGCGCTCCTCGCGTCTCAACTTCTTCGCGGGTTACTTGGTCGGCGTACGCCGTGCCCTGGTCGTTTACATTTCTACTGCACATTAACAACCTTAAAAAAAAGCATCCCAAGCCCTCAATGTATTAAAGGTAATCTCGCGAAAACGGTGGGGGTCCGATAGAGCATGCCTATTACAAATATATCGCTCTTTAGTGCGCTCCAAGCTGGACTACGGGTGCATAGTATATGGTTCCGCAAGAGCATCCTACTTGAAACGACTGGACCCTGTTCATAATCATGGTCTGCGCTTATCATCTGGAGCATATAGAACAACCCCGGTAAATAGTCTTTATGTTGAAGCTAATGAGCCCACACTAGAGGATAGAAGAGCCACACTTACATGCACGTACATAATAAAAACCTGTTCTCTTCCTAAACATCTCTGCTATCCCATTGTTGCCAAGTGCCCATCTAGAAGATTATTCAATAATAAATCACATTTTATCAGGCCACTCATAATGCGCTTTGAGGATAAATGTGAAAAGTTAGCAGTGCTGGACGCCCTACCGAATATTGCACAAAGACATGAATATCTGCCACTATGGTACAGCCTTCCTACGTTGTGTGACTTCACACTGACCCACGCAAACAAAGAGCAAATGCCACACGAGCACATACTGCAAGAGTTCTTTGCTTTAGAAGAAAAATATGACACCTACACTGAATTTTACACCTATGGCTAAAAAACACAGTCATGTCGGAAGTGCAGTAATTCAACGAAAAAATGAAAAAATGATACGATTACCACAGTATGCATCGGTATTTACTGCGGAGTGTTATGCCATCTTTGTAGCCGTAGGACAAATAGTAAAACAAAACATAAAAAATAGCATCATTTACACCGATTCACTCAGTGTGCTCAAAGCGCTGCACTCTACAAATGCTGCTGAACACATTAAAGAAAAATCATGCATAACATAGTTTAAAACACAAAGCAAAACAAAACATTACATTCTCCTGGTCCCTAGCCATGTTGGAATTTTAGGTAATGAGAGAGCAGATGCTTGCGCAGCGCAAGCTCTAATTGGTCACATAAAACAAGTTAACATAGCACAGAGGGATTTTTCTAATTTACTGCACAGTAAACTCAGGAATAAGTGGCAGGCTGCATGGGAAGAACAGACAAACAACAAACTACATTCTATAAAACCCGTTTTGGGAGAATGGAGATCATCTAAACACCAGGAACGTTTTACAGAAGTTATTTTGTGTCGACTACGCATTGGACACACACACCTTACACACAACTTACTGACAAAAAAAGACAAACCTCTCTGCGAAATATGTGGCGATGAACTCACGGTAAACCACATTTTAATTGTATGCACAAAACTGGAACAGCTGATGCAAAAATATTTCACAGCATTCTACAATGAATATATCCCACTACACCCCGTGTTACTTTTGGGGGATCAAGCACCTGTTGATTTTTCAAGCATTTTTAAGTCTCTCAGAGAAGCCAATGTTTTTAACAAACTTTCGATATAAAAAGCGTAACCTTTAACAAAAGCTCTAACCGTGTGTTTGGCGCATCATAGCCTCAGTTGATTTTGCGCCATTAAAATCAATATAACTAACATATTCTCATATATATATATATATATATATATATATATATATATATATATATATATATATATATATATATATATATATATATATATATATATATATATATATATATATATATATATATATATATATATATATATACAGCACCTTCCCTATGCCCTGCATCGACTAAGAGGAGGTCCGGAGGGAGCGCGAGAAGCGAGCGTTAGAGAGAGCAATAATCACGGCGGCCGGTCGTGTTTGTCCTGGTCTCTTGCGTCCGCCACTCGTGCTCGCTCTCCCTCTGCACCTCCTCTTCTTCAATGCAGGGCACTCTGATGGCGGTAAGCTGTCTGCCGGACGGTCTGTCCCGTTACATCTTTCCACTGGGGAGTGAGAGGAGGGGGAACGCTCCAAGAAAGGCCAATGAAAGTCCGAAGTCAGCCCATGTGGAATCCGGGTAGGCCAGCCGGCGGGAACCCTCGAAGTGCCTTGCGGCACGAAAAGATAAAGGCAAACTTGAGAACGGTCTGCTGGAGGTGGGGGGGGGGGGGGGTTCTGCGGCACAGATGCAGTCAGCGCGGGTAATGAACGGGTATCTGCGTCATATCACCGGACAATGGTCCGGGTTCGGAGGTGCCAGAGACATATCGTTTCAGATGTGAAACGTGCTCCGGAAAGATTCGGTGCACTCCGCGCTGGCGATGTTCAGGAAGATCTTCAAGACGATAGGTCACGGGGCTAAGCCGAGCAACGACACTGTACAGGCCCCATTACCGAGGAAATAGCTTGGCGGAACGTTCAGTGTCGCGGAGGTTGTGGCGAACAAGGACCAGCTCGCCGGTTAGAAAAGGGGGAACAGGTCGCGCCCCCGTTGCTGAAGATGCCTGCGCGCTTGCATGAGTTTGTCGCAGGCTGCGCCGGGTGTCCAGGCGGGTGAGACGAGAACAGCAGGCAGATTCTGTCAGAGGTAGCAGAGCGGGGCAGGTCGAGGTACGTGTCGAGAGGAACTGCGGGTGTGCGGCCGCACGTTGTCACCCGTGTTATGTCCTTCGATGCGGTGTTGACGGTGAACGCTGCGGCAGGAACAAACCGGTCCCAGTTGGCCTGGGAAGGAGCCGAGTAGGCTTCCATTATGTGAGGGTACGGTTGACCCGCTTCACGAGTCCGTTGCACTGATGGTGGATGACGGACATGGTAGAATGCTGAATGC